>NC_133663.1:124179524-124237024 GCF_037893015.1 Macrotis lagotis | reverse complement strand
TCAAGATTATTTTAGAGGGAGAGGAAACTACTATCATTTGAACAGAAACAAGCGTTTATAAAGAGATCTTTTGTGAATTGATGCTAATATCCCTGTTAACTAGCACCCATTCTCATACTTACGGCTAATTCCTTGTAGCTGTCACACAGACACAGTTTAACATGGAGTTTATAGTTCAAAAGGGTCTTGAGATGCCCTTTTAATTTAGATTTTTCTGAGACAGTATGATGAAGTAAGAATTTATCTACCACTTTGCAAGAGATTATTCTGCTCATTTAATAGTTGGTATGTATATTAATAGATAATTTGTTTTTATATTTACTAAGAGAAAAAGAGTGGTTAAATATAGATTTAACTAGCTATTTTCTCTCCCTTTATAATACACTGTGGTTTGTGGTTTAATTATTATATTCAGTTTTTCAGCCATGATAAAAGGAAAATATATTTCAAAACCTGAATAAGATATTATATAATAAGGATTTTTTGCCTAACACTACATATCTTGCTATAGCTTTAAGATAAAGAAGAAAAGAAAAGGCTACTGCATTTTTTTTGTTCATTGATTAACCAGTAATGTTATGTATAAATAATGTATCTGACAGTATGGCAGCCCACTTGGGACATTATGCCATTTACTACAAAATAGGATGCAACATACAACTGAGCAGTGCGAACAAATTAAACATCTTTCCTTGGTAACTTTAGCATTTTTATTAGGTGATAAACATTACAGAGAGGGAAAAGCAGATGTAGATATTTCAGCAGGATTAACCTTAATCGAAAGCTAACTTGACATAGAGCATAATACCTTTACATTATAAAATGTCACCCTGTAACAGTAGAAACTAAATTTTTCAGGTCTTTGTAAAAAAGTATATGCATAAAATGGAAGGAATGCATTGTGTTCAAATTGAATCTTTAAAGATTTAAATTATCTAATTAATAGACAAGCAATTGTGAACACAGATCTAAAGTCTATGGCCATGATCAACGAGAGTCCATTTTTTACAGATTAGTGCTTTCCTCTTAACAAACTGAGTACAAAAATGAGACTTTGACGTAGTCTAATAAATGGCAATGAAAATTTATACAAAGTTAGTCTTTGGCTGTCTGTGTTCTTATGGAACAAATAGCATTTTCTTATGCCACAAAATAGAAAATATATTTGAAGATTGTAAGGTACTGAAAAGGAGTCACCCATAAATAAAAATGTGTGAAATGGCTAATAATCAGAGAAATTCAAGTGAAAAACAATTTGAGTTCCATCTGATTCCAATTTAATTTGAAAAAATGATAAAAAGATGAAAAAATTCAATGGTTGCCTATTTGGGGTAATTCAATCTGTCAGGTATTTATTATGTGCCAGAAACTGTGCTAAACATTGGACATACAAAGAAAACAAGAGTGGTTCTGGTGTTCTAAGAACTTATTTTTTAATGGGGGAGAAAATTTGCATAAATTTGAAATTACAAGATGAATACAAAATAGACAGAAGGTAATCTTAGTCTTTGCCTGCAAAATTATTCTGTACTATTAACATTTTCTCCATTGCTTTTTTAAGTCTAGAAATCAACAAAGCAGTAAATTAAGTCCCAATTTGTAGCATTTGCTATTTTTTTTGAAGTGTAAGTGCTCACACCAAAAATTTGAATGAATAAGTTTTGAAATCTAAGAGAAGTTAAAAGACTTGCACAATTTCCTTAATGAGATAAAGTTACTAGGTTTATATAAACTTCATCCTATGCTACTGAATGAATTGGAAGATGAGATTCTAAACTTCAGTTGGCAACTTTTTGGTCATCAATAAAGCATTGAATACGGAAGATGTCAGAAACCTAGAGAAAGGAAAATGTTCTGATTTTAAAGGGGGGGGAGGGTGCACAAATCTATAAATTATAGACTAATTTACTTGATTGATTCCTTATGACATATCCCTTATCTTCAAGAAATGGATGTACTACTATGAAGGGGGAAAGGCTAGGAAACATGTACAAAGAGAATTAAGCATTAAATTTTTACAGGAGAAATATAAAGTAATTTCATAGAGAAAGGGAACCATTAAGAACAGCGAAAGAGATTGAGAAAATGTAGATAAGACCCTTGAAGGAAGTGGCATGTAAGGTGAGCCATGAAGCAAGCTAAAGATTCTAAAAAGTGAAGGTAAAGAGGAAAAGCAATACAGGCATGAAGAGTAACTTCGTCAAATTCATGGAGGTGAGATATGGAATTTAGAGAACATGATCTTGGTTGCATAATAGAATTCATAAAAAATATCAAATAAGATAATATGTAAGTGACATTACAATAATTAAATGTTATATAAATGCAAGCTATTGCTATTATTACTTAATTTGATTATTAATATATTTTAGATATTTAATTTATTATCCTTTTTTACTTGGCTAGTTTTAATCATGCTAGAAATGGGTCTGATTCTAATATGCAATAATATACTTTTATTGGCTTTTGTTTTGAATGATACTGCCTTGGAAAAGCAATTGAAATAAAAAAAGCTTAAAATTAAACCTTTTTTCTTTGAAGATTTTCTATGACATCATATTTTATATATTTTTGCCATTTTAAGTACATTTTTAAACTGTTTTCAATTATAGAAGTTTCCTAACTTCTACTTTTTATTGACTGACCATATTATAGTCATGTGTTATTTGTAGGAAATTTCACTTCCTTAGAAAGAGTTTAATAACAGCAAAACAGCCCTTAGCAACACTGCTTGAAATGAACAGGCTGTCTTAATTATGCTACATGACTCCGGACTGTGTGTGATCTCTCAAATGCCCTATCATTTAGTGGTAAGACTGTTTTAGTGCTCAGCCTTGTCCTGTCTCAATAGGTTCACATTTGTCACTTCAGTTCAGTCATTTCTATTGGCTCTATACATAGAGAAAAAGCCTATGATATAAGGTGAACAAGAAAAAAATGTATTACTGAAAATGAAACCTGATTGATTAAGTGATCAAAGAATAACAATAGTTCTCAAAAAGAATCATCAAGTATAAATAATTGCATGAAAGATTACTTCAAATCACCATTAGTAAAAGAAATGCAAATCAAAAGATTGCCAGGTTTTACCTCAAATCTGAGAAATTCACAAAAATGACAAAAAAAATGGTAATCAATATTGGAGGAGTTATGGAAAGATAGACACACCAATATATTCCTGGCATAGATACAAATAGATTTAACTATTTTTGGAGATACCTGAAACCTCTGAGAATCCAAATCTCAAGGAATGAAGGCTACATAAATTGTCTGAGTCTTTAAAAATAAAAATAAATACCTCTACTCATTCACATTATATGGTGACTCACCTCCAATAACAATATATTGACAGATCCATTATTTGCACTTTTGTCATCTTAAATGCATTGAGTCCAAAATGAAATTCTTCATCTATTCTCTTCATCAATATACTATCTTTCTTTCTCCTCAAAAAATTCCTTACTTATATTAAAGGTTTGACTTCCAGCCAGTCTAGTTCATACCTTTATGCAGGACTATTATAATAGTCTCTTAATCAGTCTCTCTTTCCTCTTTTAAAATGTTCCCCACAGAGCTGCCACAATAAGACCCTAAATGCATAGACCTGACCACATCATTACTTTGCTCCAGAAGTTTCAATAATTTTCTATTGCTTCTGAGAAATTATATAAATTTCTCACCAAGAAAAGCCAATGTTAAAAATTATGAACAGATATCAATAATATGAACATTTTCTTATACAGAGAACAAAAAATGATATTACATACTTGACAATGAATTTCTGTTATATGCAACTTGACTGTTTAATAAATATTAAATTAGTATAGTATGTCTGATATTTTCCTGTTGTCTGTGTCCTCTTTGAATTTCCTTCTACTTTCTTTGTATTTTTTAGTTTTTTGTTGACACTATTTTCTTTCTTTTTTGGTCCTACTATGAACACAGACATGTACACAAACATGCAAATATACACATACATACACAGTATGATTTCAGTCTACCTTTCCAGATTCATTTTTCCTATTTGACTTCCACATCTGCCTTTTTTCCATTCAATGAACTTGGTATTTCATCTGCCACCTCCATGAATTTTTACAGGTTAACCACATATCTGAGATTTATTTTTTTAATCTCTATTTCTGAGGAATCTTGGTTTTTATTAAAATGCTTAATATTAGTGCCAATTCCTATGGAACCTTTTCCTCATCTCCCTAATTATCTTGTATTTATCTTTTGTATGTGATATTCCTAAGTAGAATGTAAGTTCTTTAATGTCAAGGATTATTTTTTGTTTTTAATCCTATCCAGCATGTAATATCAATCAACAAACATTTGTTGGATGCCTATTATATGCTAGCCCCTATGGTTAGGATCTTTTTTTAAATTTATTTTTTTTAGTTTTTTCAAGGCAAATGGGGTTAAGTGTCTTGCCCAAGGCCACACAGCTAGGTAATTATAAGTGTCTGAGGCCAGATTTGAACTCAAGTACTCCTGACTCCAGGGCCGGTACTCTATCCACTGTGCCACCTAGCTGCCCCATATAGTTAAGATCTTGCCAAATTAATACAAAATAAAAACAAAATTCTTCTCTCAGTGAAATTACATTCTCTGGTAAGTTACAAGCACAGATGTAATTATATAGAGAGAAAATGTAAAGAAGTAAATGTAGGGACAGGCTTGGAGTCAGGGAGCCTCATCTTTGTAAGCTCAAATCTAACTTCATATACACCAGTTGTGTGACTCCAGACAAGTTATTTAGCCTTGTTTGCTTCAGTTCCTCAACTATCAAATGAGTTGGAGAGGAAAATGGCACCCCTTCCAGTATCTCTTCAAAGAAAAGCCAAAATGGGGTCACAGAGAGTCAGATTTGACTGAAATGACTGAACAATAACAAAAAATGCAAAGAGAATAAATATAAATAAGGAAGAAAGGAAGCAAATATTAAGAATATACTTTGTGTCAAATACTTAGCATTAGGGATACAAATATAAGTAAAAAGAAAGTCAATCTTCACTCTCAAGAAACTTATATTGCAATGAAGGTTGACAACAAATAAAAGGGACCTGAGGTAAGGGTACAATGGGGGGGCTTGAGGGGGAGGGGAAGGGGGCTTTGTAAAATAGTAAAAAGGGAGTTCAGAAGGGAGAGGGTAAGGTTTGAAGGGAAAAGGAATGATTTGGTTTTGGACATGGTGAATTTAAAATATTTACAAGACATCCATTTAAGAATACCCAACAGGTGAGTTGACACAGTGGATAGAGCACCGGCCCTGGAGTCGGGAGTACCTGAGTTCAAATCCGGCCTCAGACACTTAATAATTACCTAGCTGTGTGGCCTTGGGTAAGCCACTTAACCCCATTGCCTTGCAAAATTCTTAAAAAAAAAGAATACCCAAAAGGCAGTTGAAGATGAAAGACTGGAGCTCAGAAGAGGTTAGGACTGAATAAATAGTTTTAATAATTATGAGCAAGGAGTGATAGCTAAATCTGTTTATTTAGGGAGTGGAAAATGATGGATCAAATGAAGGAGTTTTGAGCATAGGGAAGACATAGGCACATTTGTGGACATTAGGGAAATAGACAATAATCAAAGAAAAATTGAAAATAAGTAAGAGTGGGCATGATAGAGGAAGAAATCTGCCGAAGAGGAAGATTGTCCTTGGCAAGGAGAAGGGCCACCTTTCTTTTTGGGACAAGGGTGAAGAAGAAGCAGAAGGCATCTGGGTGATGAGTTGAGGAGGAGAGAAGTTAGCTCTTGGCCATTTTTTTCAGTAAAATATAAGGAAAGGTAGTAGTTAGCTGAGAGGGTAGATGGTATGAGAGATTTGAAGAAGAGCCTCTGTAGTGAATTAGGGAGATATAAAAAGAATACTTTGAAGCAATGAGGACCCAGTTGAGATTATGTAACACAAATTTGTAACCATCCAAATCAGTATAGTTCTATTACTTTTTTCTACCTCCATTCAGTAGTATTAGTATGATGAGGGCAGCGGATGATGGGATAATCTAAAATTGAGGTTTGACAGAGCAAGATCAGAATTATGATAAAGAAGACAGAATAGGATTAAAGTGGTTCATCAAGGGGTCAAGATGGGGAAAGGGGAGAATGTAGCTAGTATGGACATGATGACCTGGAAAAGAATTTAGGGGGTGAGTGAACAGAGATCATGGTGTAACTCAAAAATATAGTTTGAGGTTGGAAAGGACACAGAAGTGGAATGGAAATAATAAGATTTCATGAATGTAGGACTGGTTCTTCTGTGGGTGATGTCAAGATGAAGGGTATTATTATCTTTAAATGTATGGAGTGGAGGAGTTAAGCAAATGACTAAATTGAGGAAGTCGTGTTCCTCACATCCTCACAAAGATTGTTTGAAGGAATATTTATGTGGTATGTTGAAGCACCTTAGTAAGACAGAAGTTGAGGAAGAAAGAAAGACTGAATCAGTCAATAACTTATTGTGGAAGAAATGGCAGTGTCCTGATAAGTTCAGTAGGCAATAGCTATCAGAATTTTGATTGTATGGTAGTGATGAATCGAGTGAACTTCAGTAGAGGGTGTTACTAAGCAATAATGGTCAAGGGAGAATCTGGAAGTAGTAATGGGGAATAAGGAGATTCTAAATCTCCTTCACCAACTAGTGTATTTGGGGGAATGAGTAAAATTGCAGCCAGTGTGGGAAAGGTAGGCTAAGACTCTTAATTGGAGGGAGCCATCTCACAATGAGAACTAAAAAAATTAAAGGAGTATATAAATATGTTTGTTTCATAAGTGTCAGGCATTCCAGAAGAACCAGAGGAGGGGAGGAAGTTAGGATAGCCCCCTGCCTTGAGGTAGGCCATGGCAGGATTCTGAGGAATGGGAACAAAGGATGGGATAAGGATAATAGGGAATGGATTTTTAATTATGACTAATAGAGATTCAAAGTAACTGTGATGAAGAGGATATGACCAGGGTGAGTTTCTTAATCATTAAGAGGAAATTGTAAATATCTATATGGTTTTATCCTTTCAGAGCCTTAGACAGTTTAGGAGAGGGGAAAGTACTTAGACATGAAGGAATGTTGATTATTCTTTTTACCACTGCTAAGTCTTGGTGGAATGATGGAATAATGATTCCCTTTCACCTCACCACAGAGATAGAAGAACTGAAAACTTTAATCAATGCATTGACCAACCCTGTTTCCAGAAGACCTATATCCAAACACATCACCTTCCTCTTGACAGAGAAATGCAGAGAGAGTCATATATTATTGAATATGACCTCTGTGTGAAATAAATCAAGAATTTAGAACACCAAAATACCCAGTTCTCTGTCATATGAACAATTTTCTAACCACATGGGCTTTACCTTGTGCTTATTTAATTTTTTCATCAAAACATAGGGCTTTGTGTTTTTATTACTTTTCATAGTATGGTATCTTTATTTTATTGTTCCACATATTTTCCGCATCTGTAAAGTGAATTAGGTCTCTGACTCCTTCAAATACTAGTGTTTCCTCTTCCGCAATCTTCTTGTATTTATTTGTATATACTTATATGTGTGATGTGCCTAAGTTCTCAAGGAAGACTAGTACCTTTGGTGTAAGGACTTGCCAAGCCTTTTCAAGGCAGTCTACCTTTGGTGTCCACTTAGCACTCATTTCTCACCTGTAGCTCCAAGAAGTTGTAGCATTTGCAGTGGCCACATACTGGTAAATCATTTTGGAAGATGGGTTAAATCAGGTTGCCTGTAACCAATGGGTAACAAAGCTGTCTGTGAGTTAGGGAGATCAAATTTGTGAATACTTCCCCAAGTGGAAAGGGTAGATGAGAACAATTTGTTTCAATGATTCATGAAGACTAACGAAATAGGTACAATTGAGTGCTTAGAGCTTGGTTAGAGACCAAAGACAACAAAGGTATCCACTGTATCCAAGGCTATTGCCAGTCATTCTGATTTTTGTCTTGCTACTAGTCTTCAATATTTCTGAAATTCTGAGGACTTTGTGCGACTCTGCCTCACTTCAATACATATATGAAACACGACATCACCCTATGATGTCATTGGCCTTCTTTGAAAATAAAGGACAAACAACAACAACCTATATATGTACATGATGTTTCTCTCCAACAAACTTGAAATTTCTCAATGACAAAGACTATTCACTCTCTTTTTAAATTCCCAACACCTCACCCAATTTCTATCATACAGTAGCCACTAAATAAATGCTGGTTAACTAACTAACCACATCATACCATATCCCTTTTAATTTTAGACTAAATGGTCAGAGAAACCATATAGATACAACATAATTTTATTTAATTGTAGAATTTTAAAAAAATTCTTTAATATCCTAATTTTTTTTTAAAAAGAAGATGGGGACTAAATGATGGTGTAGGACAAATTAGAAGCTTTTCATGTAATAGAGCTCAAAAGGGCTAGCAATTATTGTCAATCCAGAAGCTTGTGATACAAAGGAGTCATGTCCCAAAGTAAGGCAATGAAGTAAGGAAGTAGGAGAAGCAATGGAACTAGAAAAAACAGGATATAGAAATGCTGACCCCCTGAGAATTAATCATATTTATAAACACTGTTCTCTTGCTATCCTAACTCTTTGTCAACTTGACAGATGATGCATTTGTTTCTATTTTTAATTGAGGAATGAATAATAATTTAAAATTAACCTGCCAAGAGACAATGGCATCCTTTTAGTTAATTCAGTACCTCAATACCATCTAAAGCAATGCCTGTACCATTCACAGGAAGCTATTTGGTTTGAGTAGCAAGGATTTTTGACATTCAGGAAACTTGCTGTGCATCCAGAACTATAAAGCTCTTCTAATTGTATTTATCATTGGTGATAAACGATTCCATAAATAAGCTTCCACTCTGTTTCCTGCTTAGCAAAATTACCTGTGCTGCTTGGATAGACTTTCTAATATTTAGGTCAACCTGTCCTAACCTTTGTTGGAGGAAAATGAGAAATGCACCCTCTGTACAAGATAAGACATATCTGTTGGTTGTGTTTGCAAACATCAAATGGGAGCAGGCTCAAGAAGTGTGATATAAAGCTATCAATTAATTTTGTTGTAACTGTATGCACCTGTGAACAACTGCTTAATTAAAGAGGCAAACAGAAATCTCTCACAATAATACCTTAAATCACTTGCAGTTATGTAACTGTCAATTAGTTGGAGAGGATAAATACAATTGGATGCCTGCCATGCGGATTTTTGGAAGTAAAGAAAAAGATATAGCCAGGGAGATGAATGAACAGAGAGAGAAAGACCCAAAGACGAATATAAACAATTCTCTGTGGGACAAAACTCTGTTTCAATAAAGAAAATGAAAGAAAATTCTTTATAGAGATACAACCGAACTCTCCTCCCTTCCTTGAACAAAGAACAGAGAGTTTCCATTTCCAAAAGACATCAAAAGACAATGAGTTTGAACATCTGGGTAGTTCATATACAAGAAGATTTTTGTTTCCAAGAAAAGGATGAAGTGGGCATCCCAGGGTACCTCCTATCTCCCAAGATATTTCTGGCATTTTCTCCACCTCTGGTCTCTTTCCCTACTTAACTCTCTCTTTATCCATCATTTCCTTGACCTTCTCTTTATGAATATTTTTCTTGATGGAGGAAAGTAAAGGAAGTGCTATCTATTTTTAAACCTAAATTAATTGTGAAAAAATTTACAGAGATTTGTATTGCTAGAAAACAAATGAATTTTACAAATTAAAAATTTCCATTGTCACTTCTAAATGTTAAATTATTTATTTTTTTAATTAAAGGAGAAAGTCTATAGACTGTAAGAGACTGAAAAATTACTCTTGAACACATTCAGTTAGATTGTACTAAGAATTATATTCCTTTATTAAATATTCCCTCTTCTTTTTTTCACAAAAGACGATAGTAACAACACTCAAACTGTCTTTTTCCAGTTATTCCTAAGAGATTATAAATGTCTTCTTATAAATTTTAGTTAAGTGACCAATGAGTTACTAGACAAATTGTTTTCCACTAATCTCTTCAAACCAAAAACTTCAGAAAAAGGAAGATCTAGGTATAGAATAGCTAAAGCTGATACAATGAAACACAAGGTCAAATGAAAACAATATAAAACAAAAAAGCAAATATGAAATAACTTCTGTGAACTTAAATACTCCAGGTTGTCATTGCAAGTGTCCATTTTCCCCAATACATGTAGGCATGTTAGGCAGTTAGGATAAAAATCTCAAAATCTTTTTATGTTTTAAAATCAAGATGAGGGTCCTCACCTAGTTCTTTTTCTTCATGATAATGACTCATTTTGAAACCTTTTCACCCCCAAAGAGATATAATGCAAGAAGTGGGGTGCTATGAACATAGCATAAAACATAGCCAGCAAAGGATGAGTAGGGCAAAGAGCTTCATGCTAAGGAGATAAAGTGCTCAAAATTCTTCTTTCTCAGAGTTTTCTCAAAGCATGACATTTCCCCAGGGAGAAGAGGCTGTGGACATATAGACTGAATCTTTGTCATCTTGGAGAACAAAGGCTGACCAACAACAACATCACCTCTAAGGGAGTCTCTGCAGGGAGTAAGGAAAGAGTGGACAAAGAGTAAGAAGATAAACTATAAAAGAGTAAAATAAATGACAATTACTTGTAGCGCAATCCGATTGAAAATGTTAAAGAGTAATTCAGAGATGAGTTACTGATAATAAGAGAAAGGCCAAAAGTCCAAGGAAGAAAAACTACTATAAACCTAAATCACAATCAGATAAACCAAAATGGATATTCATAAAGAAAGAGGAATGAGTATGATATTCAAATAGTTAGTCAGGCAGGAACCCACCCCAAAGACCTCCATTTTTCCCAAGATGAGATTTTTCTTATTCTGTCCATTGATATTCCAAGCACCTAGCACAGACATTTGCACATAGTAAATACTTAATATATAATGTTTCTTTCATTATTCAGGAATAAAGAGCATTTGTGGTAACAGACATTCACTGCTTCCATTTGACATAGCTTCCTCAACTTGCATTCCTAAGAGTTAGACACATCAGAAAAAAATATCTATAAATTCAATCCTATAGAAATGGGAGAGGGGAATGAGTTCAAATTTTGTACTCTAGAAACTCAATGTTCATGAAGTTTGAGGAAATGCAGGGAAAAAAATAATGGTACAGCCCACAAATTAGAAAGTCCATTTCATAATAGGCTAGAAAGTGAGATAAATAAGGACAAAAATAAAGTAAATTAAATCTTGGAAAAAGTCACCACAAAGAATGATACTTAAAATAATATTTGAAGGGGTCTGGGAGAAAAGAGCTTAACTGAGTAGGGAAAGAGAAGGCTCAAAGGTGAGAGAAGGGGGATGAATTAGGATAGAATTAGTATAAGAAAACTAATTTCAGACACGAAGTTAAACACACTTAAACGAGAAATGGAATAAAGATCAGTACCAAAGGGAGCAGTTAGGTGGTGAAGAGCACTGGCCCTGGAGACAGGATGGACCTAAGTTCAAATACAGTATCAGACACTTGATACTTCCTACCTGTGCGATTCTGTGCAAGTCATTTAACTCCAATTGACTGCAATTGACTCCAATTGACTGCCCCCCCCAAAATCAGGCAAATATGTCATAGACATATAGATGAATGGATTAAATAATTCAGTAGCATTAAATTGAGGGACAAAACTTATAAGAAAATAAAAATCCAACAATTTTCCATATATAAAAACATTCATAACAGAATGAAAATTAAAGATGAATAAAATGTATCATAAATCAAGTGGTTTGGAAAAAAAAGCAATACTTGCAATCATGCTATCAAATAAAACAAAAAATCCCACTATCAAGTGAGAAGAACTGGAAAACTACATTGTTTTTAAAGAATATCATAGACAATGAAAGAAACAAAATAACCACTAAATGCACATGAAACAAATGATGCATCATTCAAATTCAAAAAGGAAATTGCAAAGATAGCAATATTGTCACTAAGATGAAAACAAAATTTTTTTAAATCATCAAAACTTATTATCCTCATATATATGCTAACAAAACCAAGACAAAATAAAGATGTATTACTTATAAAATTGTCAAATAACATAATACAGAACAAAGAGTCCAATCAAATTTCATAAAAATATGTCGAGTAAACCAATAAGGATCTTCCAAAATGTGTGACAATGGAGGTGGGGGGGCAGGGGTTGGTAGATCAGGCTCAACTGAATTTATAGAATTTAACCACATGTTAAAAATTATATATAGCACAACCTACAGGTTTCATTCTCTCTCTCAATCCCCAATAGAACTAGTGGATCAAGACCCCCAGGGACTATTTCTCCTTTCAAAGACTTAGGACTAATCTAAGGGTTTAGGGCTTTTTTTAATCTTCAGGAGCACCTAGCCAATATTCCCCACCAAAGTGAATCACAAATTAACCTCACAAACGCAACAACCTCACAAACTGGAGCTGACTCTTAACTTGTTTCCATGGGATTGTAAATTCAAAATTCAAGCATTTAGAAAATGTCCTTTTACCAAGATCACTTTCGGGTTTGACATAGCTAATCAGTCTTGGTTTCTGATTTGATTCTGATTGTGTTAAACATCTCACTCTTCAGGGCTAGCTTCTTGTTGGTCGATGCTTTAATGACTACCAGCACACAATTACCAGTTCCAAGCTTTTCCTGACCTTAAAAATTCCCTATCATTTCCTAGTCTGTTCTGTCTCTGATAATCATCAAAGATCAGGAAATAACAATAATAACAGCTAGCATTTATATCATACTTTAAAGTTTATAAAGCCATTTACAAATATACCTCACTTGGTCCCCACATCAACCCTGTGAAGTCTGAACTATTATTATCTCCATTTTAAAGATGAGGAAACTGAGGCAGACTAAGATTAACTGATTTGCCTAGGGTAATAAAGCTAGTAGGTGTATGAGTAATATTTGAAATCAAGTCTGCTATAATTCACTTTATCTACTGTGTGTCACTTAGCTGCTTCCAGTAAATACAATATAGACAGAGCAGCAAAAACCATGCCTTCATGATGGCCAAGTTAGGGAGATGAGGCAAACAGGAGCAATCAGCATCTGTTGCTGCTACTGCTCCCCACACTCAGAAACTGACAGAAATTCTTGCCCATAGAAGAAAGAAAGTTAATCTGTTCATGACTTTTGTATTCTCACTCAGTTCTAACTCAGCAGCTCAGCACCAATCACTATACAACAAACAAATAGAAAAAAAATAATCTTTGCCTGCTGAAGAAAAAAGGCTTCTCTATTATGAACATCCAGAAATAGGCTCCACTAATAATCTTTGACTTGGATGGATACTCAGAAATTTATATGACATATGTCCTAAGGTCTAGACATTGGTTAAGACATCAATAAGTATGGAACAAAAATTATTCTGTACAATTTATAATTTTCCTTTACCAGACTCCTTTTATGGTACATAAATGATCCTGATATCTAAACACAAGACTACAGCAATATATCTAAAAAATAATTATTCCTTGTGATCAAATTGGATTTATATCAGCATTGCAAATATGGTCCAATATTAAGAAACAATTAGTTCAATTAAAAAAATGTCCCCAAACTACATTAGTGTATAATAATGGGGGGGAAGTCATGATGTATCAATTAATCAATGCTCACATAGTTCACCATATCTACTTGACCTAGATCTCTAGCCATACTTTTTATTGGCCAACCAATCATTAGACTATTCTCCTTTTTTCATGCCCTACTTTTCATCAAGAAAGAATTCTCTCTCTTTAAAGTTTTTTTTTTTCAAGGCAATGGGGGTTAAGTGGCTTACCCAAGACCACAGCTAGGTAATTATTGTCTGAGGTCAGATTTGAACTCAGGTACTCCTGACTCCAGGGCTGGTGTTCTATCCACTGTTCCACCATACTACCCCAAGAAACAATTCTCAAAGCAATATTTCTATTGTTTCTGGAAAGGACATGTAAATTGACTGCCCTGTGACTTCACTCATAATCTCTGTGACTTCCAAAACGGCAAACATGCAAACACACACACAGACACACACACACACACACACACAGATGCTGCCTTAATCATCATTCCTCTCTATGTGCTATCTTCTCCATTAGAAAATAAGCATCTTTAGGGAAGAATTGTCTTTTGTATTTTTATTTCTTACACTTATAATAGTGTCAAACAAAAGAATCACTGTCTAAATCATTTCCCCTCATTCACTGATAATTTACAGTTCTATTTTAAAAAATTCTTATGAATTTAGCAAATCCAAATAAACATGAATTTTGAATGTACAAAAAGAACAAAAATATTGAATTGTGTGTGAAACTATTGACTTTTTATTCTGAACTATTTAGTGTCTTAAAATTCTATATAACATTTCACTCTAGCAATGAAGTTATCCTGCTTTTCTCAGTTCCCTTCTGTACCTCAGTTTTCTTCTGTTTTATTCATACTATTTATTTCTTTTTTAAAATCAGTACTGCTACTCCAACTCTTCCTCTTTAGAAGGCCTCCTTTGTTACAAATAAGAATATTCAAGGAAAGCATTCACACAGTGATCATTAAAAAACTATCTTAACATATCTAGTACATCATTTTTTGCTATACAATACTAATTTATGGTAGAAATTTTGTAAAGCCTAAATATATAAGGGTGATTTTTAGTTAGCCATTATTTTAAGGTTTTTCAAGAGTAACTTTTAATATAATAAATGTGTATATGAAAAACCAAAAGCTAATATTTTCTGTAAAGGAAAAACACATTTTTTTCTGTTGATGATAATGTCCTTCAATCTCAAAGATGACCATGACATCAGAGAGATGATGCCATGACTAGCACATGAACTGTATTTGAGTGAGGGGCTGCTGTGCTAGGTCACCAGCTTAACTTTCTCCTCCATAGTCATCTATATCCAATGACCAGATTTGGATCAGGACAACTGGACATAAGGCAATCATGGTTAAGTGACTTGTCCAAAGTTACACAGCTAGTTAGTGTCAAGTATCTGAGGCTGGATTCGAACTTCCATCCTCTGGACTCCAAGGCCAATGCTCTATCAACTGCACCACCTGGCTATCCAATGGAAAAACACTAGAAGTATTCGCAATAAATTCAGGGATAAAATAAGGGTTTCCTGCTTTCTCATTATTTGCTGCAGCTCAAAAAATTCTGACCACAATATAAGAAAAAAATTAAAGCATAAATATTGACAAAGAAGAAATGAAAAATTATCCCTAGTTGCAAGAAACATGATGAATAATTGAGAAAAGACCTGAGAATAAATAAACTTAAAATATTTAATAAAATAATCAACATAGCTCCTTATGTAATGAGTTCACAAAAACTAACATTTCTATAAAACAATAACATTGTCTAGGAAAAATAATAAAAAGGGAAAATATATTTTAAATGGCCAAAAATTTTCACAAATATGAGTCAATTTATCAAGTTATATAAGATTTATACTGAAATAATTTTTAAATATAAAGAAATAAATAACATCTTATATAAAGTTAGGGATAGTCACTGTTCACAGTCCAATCAAACTATTAAAGAGGTAATATACATATTTGACCAAAGTAACAAATTCATTTTTAGAATTTCAACCAAAATTATGAAAAACTTAGGATAAACAAATACTTTCAAATTCAAAATTATATTAGGAAATCATAATGACCAATGCTATTTGCTACTGACTAAAAATGTAGAAAGATAAAGAAAGAAATAGAATAAATAAATACTAGAAATGATCAAATTCTTCAATCTAGTGTTTTATGAACTCAAGTACATAATATACAATATTATCCTCTATTTGAGAAGTTGGAAAACCCCTAAAGCAGTTTGCTGCATATGCATGCATGAAAATAAATATTCAAGCATATTATAACATTTACCACAATAAGTTCCCAAATGATATTTGACAATTGTAAAATGTCACATTATAAAATATATAGAAAAAGGTTGTGGAAGTTTCTATAACTATGGTTAGGGAGTGAATATTTGATCAAAGCAAACAGAGGATGGAGGAGAGATCAACAAAAAAAGTTTATTAACTTGAAACCAAAATTCTTTTGTAAGAAAAAGATCATTACAATTAGGATGAGGAAAAACTGTCAGTTCATGGATGGGAAAATGCATCAATTATCTTTGATAAAGGTGTGCTTTCCAAGATATATAGGGAACTAAGACAACAGAGAAGACTACAAGCAAAAGATAAGAAAAAAATAATTTAAAAAAGAAGAGTTGTAAGCTATCAACAACCAAATGAAAGATTGTTCCAAATCATAAATAATGGGAAAATACAAAATTTTAAAGTCTGAGTTTTAATCTTATTTCCAGAAACCTGACAAAGATAACAAAAGATGGAAATAGCCAATCCTAGAGGTGGCTGTGAGAAAACAGGTACAATAATATATTTTTGGTAGAGTTGTAAGAACCCAGGTCATGTAATTCAAGGAAGTTAAAGACAGATAGAAGTTCTTTTATATACCAAAGTATCCAATGCAGAATTTTCATGGTAACAAAGAACTGTAAACAAAGTACTGTAGTTGTCCATCACATGGGGAATGGCTAACCCAATTAATTATATCATCAAAATTTAATGAATATTAATTTATTATTTACTTATATTGAAACATTTCAATTGTGTCCTTTATGTCCCTGAAATGGCTTGCCATTTGCTCACCTAATGTATTTTACAGATGAGGAACTAAGGCAAATAGACTTAAGTAACCAGACCAGGTTTATACAGATGGATTTGATGGATGGAAGATGAGTCTTCCCAATTCCAAGCCCAGTGATCTACTATACTACCTTGCTGTCACATTAGTGTAAACGACAAATAAATGTTAAACGAAAAACATGAAGAATTTAGTGAAGCTTGGGAGAACTTACAAAATGATACAAAGTGAAGTAATAAGAACCAGGAAAACATCATGATGACAAAGCAATGTAAATGGAGAAAAAGAGCAAAGTGAAACTGAATACTCTAATTATAATGTTTAATCTTACTTACTGAAGGTTACTGGGCTCATAAATTTTAGAAACTAGATTTGAATCCAAGAATACTTTATTCTAGTCACTACTTTAATCATGATGCAGTTATCTATCCTAGTATATGCTTGAATTTATAAGAAAAAGTATTATTAATAATTTTATATACTCAGTTATAGTTATTATTTAGTGTAGGGTCATATCCATTTATTTATACATAATTAATTTAGCAGAAATAGTTGTCAAATAGAAAGAGCAATATCAATAATAATATGGTGAATGAAGAGGACTTTCTTAATTCAGCCTAAAAATTCAAGCATTTCTGACCATTACTCATTCCTGCAAAAATCATGTCATATTCTCAAATATGTCTGTGCAACTGTAATTGACCCTTAAATATACCTTTAAGCACATATTTTAAACATGATGCCATAATCAATAAACCTCATAAATATGGAAGACTTAAACAAGAACTATATCTTTCTCTTGTGATCAGCATATGGAGAGTAGCACCGATCCAATCATCCTTCTAAGTCCTATAGAAAGTCACTGTCACATTATTTTTGCTTTCTTACTATGTCATTACAGAGAGTGTCAAGGATGCCTGTCAGCCACCTGTACCAACAATGTTTTGAAGCCATGACATCATTTTGACACTCATTTCCATTTCCCCATTATGCCATAAGAAGCCCCTAACATCTTGTGTTTTACAGCAGACTTTTTACTGTCTAAGAACTCAAACACTAGCTGTGGATATTGCTTCCATGAAAAGGTACCAAAAAAGAGAGTTTGTGAATTAATTGATGTTCCAAGGATTATAGCAATCTTTGGATATTGTGGTAATGTGATATACAGTGATTGGACTGATACCAACCCATGCCCCATTAGGTTCCTACCTAATGACATCCCCATTTTTCAATTCCTTAATAGCAGCAAATCTTAAGGAAGGAAATCCTTGGCCTTACCAACTCCTTTCATTTTCAAGAATAACTTCAGTGTGAGTGAGATAAAACAGAGTGCAACTCAGACAGCGATTTTTCAGAGTACTTTACACTGTCATCCACCTCATCCAAGTCTGTCACACTTACAGTAAGTGGTTTCTCTAAAATCTTTCACTTTATTGATGCCTCCTTCATCCTTCATTAGATGTTTGAATCTCTGACTCTGTTGGAATGGACTGTATATAATGTAAAGTGCTCTAAACTCTGCAAGGAACCTGGTCTGACTCAAGGGATTGTAAACCAGGAATGTCCTTGACGATAAAAGATAGGACAACTAGGAGCTGATATTTATTGAAACCCCTTCCTAACTAAATGGGTCTATTTTGCAGAGATTAGGCACCTGAAGGAAGCAATTTTGCCAGTTCATAATATTAGAAACTGTGGAAAATAGGGAATGTTTCAATGCAAAGTGAAAATTAACCTATTGGACATGATTTGCATGATATGGAATCTTATGGATAAGCATGTGTTTTCAATAATTGTGTCCCAATAATAAAATTTTAAAACTGACATGTGAAAATATGTATATTTCCTTGGGTATTTTTCAACTTGTTTATAAGTTCCAAAGTGTGGGGATTATATATAAAATGTTTCTATTTCTCCCAGAGTCTATCACAATACCTTGAAAATAGTGTATATTAGACAAGGTATGTTTTTTTTATATTCTTGCATAAAATTGCAAATCTAGGACTTTGAGCTTCGATCAGTGGTACTAAGTTTTTAATATTTTTGGACACAGCTGCTTTTACTTGTAATACCCTTATATGATATGATGAGTTGATCAGTTAAGCAAGAGGCAAACTTTATGTATATTTCCAGATGAACTGAAAAATGATCATTCTGGAAAGTTCCTCTTGGCAGATACTGTTCTGTCAAGATACAAAATTAGTACCAACTGCTCAGCTGAATTTTGGAATCAGAGGCATGGATTCAAATCCCAACTCTGCAACTTGACTGTGAATCTGGCAAGTCAATATACCTGTTTAGGATCTTATTTTTCCAAGTACTATATAAAATGAGAGAATTGGCTCAGAGTCAAATCAATATTCACTTACTAAGTATTAAGGGCCAGGAACTCAGCTAATATGGTGGAAGAAAGGGAAAGAAAAATAAATAAAAAATAAATAAATCTCTTAAGGAGCTTACATTAAAATGGAAGCTGGGTGGCAGTTGGTTGGCACAATGGATAGAGAACTTGGCCTGAAGTCAGGAGGACCTGAGTTCAAATGCAGCCTCTGACACTTAATAATTAATCACCTAGCTGTGTGACCTTGGGCAAGTCACTTAACCCCATTGCCTTGCAAAAAAGCAAAAAAAAAAAAACCAAAAAGGAAACCAGAAGAGGGAAAGAACCATGGAGAAGATGTCCCCAAAGTCAAGGCAAGGCTGGCAAAAGAATGAAGTTAAAATGATTGGCCTGGAAGCCCTTCTTTAAAATGGAGTTTTCAAAAATGGTTCTTTCTATTCTTAATGTTCTAATGTTCCTTTCAGTTCTTAAATCTATGATCTTATGAGTCTATGAAATCAATTCAGTACTCCATCAGTCCAGAGGATCCAATTAGTAAAGAAAAAAATATAATAAAAATAGTTAATAGTTAGAGATCTTTAAAATTGAATGAATTTTGGAAATGGACTTTTTAAAAGAAGAAGAAGGTACAAGGTGAATATGGAAGAGACAACATGTTGCTGGAAAATCATGGCAAAACTAATATTAAGAAAACAGGTCAAAAATGATAAGATTAAATGAAATATAGGAGAGATTGTAAAAGAAGGAAGAGGAAGAAAGACAAGTTTAAAAGAAAGCAAAAATTTAAGGGAAATGGAAAAAAATTAGAAGGTCTTTAGTGATATAAACAGCTAATCTTTAAAAATAGGTCAGATAAGAAGACAACTACAATAAAGAACATGGTGGAGCTTAGTTTAGTCAATTCATTCCTTCAGAATAAATTAAAATCACTACACATTTCCTTAGGAAAAGGCAAAAGAAAAAAGTAATTAAGGAAACTATATATAGATAGCTATCTTTTTAAAAAATTGCCTTTCATTTTATTCAGGTACTTCCAATATATAAATTACTTTCTGGAAATAATTTTAATAGTTCTAGGAGAAAAATTAACTCTTTGAATACATCATAGTACTATTTAGTAAATTCAGTCCTTATTTATGGAAATGCTGTTCTTGGGTCTGGAAGTTGTTGAATTTAAACTAAAGTTCATTTCAATCCAATAAACCTTTATTAAATACCTACCTTGTGCCAGACCCTGTGCTACAACTTAGACAAGATAAAATCCTAGCTGACCTTACTCTACCTTAACAATTTATAACCCTGGGAGTGATGGCTGGAAATTACCTGTAAGAGGGTATTTGTGGGGAGGAGGGGGTTTGTAATTTAGGCCAGTAAAATTAAGCCAATTACTGTATTCACATAAGAGAAGATAATAGGATAAGGATTAGTGACTGATAGAAAAAGCTAAGCTTTTTTCTTGGGCAGATGGCTAGAAGAAGACCAGGAAAATCTTTTTCCAGGGGAATAGAGCTTAGATATTTAACACTTTTAAATAGTCATACTCTTAATTGGGACGGGGGGGGGGGGAATTGGGGAATGTACAGTTCCTGGCTACTTTAAGGCAAATGAAGTATACTAAAGCAACATTCAGTTTCTCACCATCTCCCCCTTTAATTTTAGGAAGGGGAAAAGGGACAGTGGAAAGAAATAATTTTTCATATCCAGTTTTAGACTTCTGGCTGCAATTTTCGTGAAGATCTAAACTAAGTCATGAAGTCAGAGTTTAGTCCCATTATCATGAGACAGTCATACAGACAATTTATTATCAAGTGATAGTTATTCATAATTGCCTACTATTAGGAGAACTTTCTTAACTTCAAAGCTTAAGATGTCCTTAAACTACCAAGGCAAAGACAAATTCAAGCTATTTGCTGGGACTAGTGGGTAGTGAGTGTGTATGTGCTGTGTGTTTATGTGTGTGTGTGTGTGTGTGTAATTTATGTATGTACATGTGTTCTTCTTTCTTAAATTGTCTTTTTTCCCTCTAGGGCAACTGGTGCATTGATGCTAATATGTAATGTATTAACAGTAGATGGGTAAAGGGACCTCATGTGCAGATTGAGAGGTGTGAGTTCATTTTCAGCAATGAGGAATATTTTCTTACTTTCTGATATTAGACAGAGGCAGACTGGCATTTAAAAGCATATATCATTACTTAAGATCTAAAGAATGTTTTCAACATAGAGCTTCAGGGGGTGGTTGATTAGCCACATTTATTGAGTAACCATTGCATGTTAAGTGCCATATTTGCTGCTATATAAGGGGCACAGGAGAGCCAGGAACCCTAGGGATTCTGACTGTAGAGAAACAATATACATTATTGAAAAAGACTAGGAAGTTTTACAGAGCTACCCATGAGGACTATTTACCATATGTAGAACTCAGGGTACATTGAGTACAAGTGGAGCTAAAAGCTAATGAGACTGATTTACCAAACAATCAGAACTTAAATAAGAGGCAGTTGGATAGTTAAAAAAGAGTTCTAGGCAGAATTCTTAAACTAGGGTCCTAAAACTTAAATATGAGATAATGAGGCATAATGAGCAGAGTGTTAAGAAGGGGTTCTTAACCTAGGGTCCTTGAAATTATTTCCTTTTTAATATTTTGTTAATTATATACCAATATAATTGGTTTCTTTTGTAATTGTATGCATTTTATTTGATGCATTTTAAAAATCTGTTCTCAAAAGGGGTTCATCAGTTTTATTAGAACTGCCACAAGGGTCTGTCAGGCAGATATTAAAAAAATGATTAAGAACCCCTGATCTAGGAGAATCTGGGTTTAGATCATACCTCTAATACCTACTAGCTTTATAATCACAGGAGACCATATAACCTCTAAACGAACACAATCCAGAAAGTAATCATGCAATATCTATAATGTGTTTGTTAAGCTCTGAAAATGCAAAAGCAAAATGAATGTCTCTGCCATAAAAGTGCTGATGTTCTACTATAAGAATACAATATTCTCTTTTGTAAAATGGGAGTCATCCTTGAACCATTTCAAAGGGCTGCTGTGAGAAAATTTTATAAACCTTAAAATATTATTTAAGAGCATTCTCTTCTTCTTCTCATTGTTTCTTCATTTTATACTTTTTATCTTCTATTTCTCCACTTTTCTTCCTCATTCTCCTTATTATTATTTGTTATTTTTGTTACCAAGAATATGAAAGGGGCGGCTAGGTGGTGCAGTGGATAGAGCACAGGCCCTGGAGTCAGGAGTACCTGAGTTCAAATCCAACCTCAGACACTTAATAATTACCTAGCTGTGGGCAAGTCACTTAACCCCAATGCCTTGCAAAAACTAAAAAAAAAAAAGAATATGAGAGTTAGAAGAGATCTTCAAGGCCATTCAGTTCAATAATCATTTTATAAATGAGGAAAATAAGGTCCAGAGAGAATAAATGAGATGGTCAGATCACAAAGTTCATTAGAACAAAAAAGAACTCTGGTATCCAAATTATTATACCATTCCATGCCAACTCTCCATGCACTGATCTTTTAAGTATATAGTTTGGTAGGTCTTATACACCTATTCCAGAGATGCTCCCCTTCCTCAAACATTTTAGAAACTTTCTTTAGAGAAAGTAAACTAGCCAAAAGGGAAATTCAATCTAATTACATTATGCTTATTCCTTGTTTTTGATCCAAATCATTGTTTTCCAATCATCACTCATTACATTTGTTTTTTTTCCTAAAAATTACATTCCATTTCAATGACAAAATTTATCATTGCTAAGGATGTTTAGAAGAATGAGCCAGAGAGTCTGAAAAAAGATAACAAAACATATAATCTAAAGCTGATTTCAGCAATCAAACAATTTGAAAATTAGCCAGTTATCAGAGTTGAATATAAAAATTCAGTTGTTTGTTAAGAAACCAGTTAAGTTATATTATAATCACATCCCATTTAGAAGTGAAGCTCAGATTTAGAAAAGAGGAATGAACAGAGTAATGTTAATCAGGTAAGTCTCCATGGAAGAAGGTAAGATTTGTAGGTGAAAGAGGAGGGCAATATAGATAGAAGAAAATTTATGACTCTGAGAATAATGACCATGACTCACTTTTCCTGTATAATTTCTATAAAGAAGTTTTCATGGAACTGCAATTCACCTTCCCAACCCTAGAAATCTCAAACCTCACTACCCAACAGATTATTCATCCCAGATAAACAAATCTTGTTTCCCTTCAAGTAACATTTCTTTATCCATGCCTAAATCAATTAAATGATAAATCTACAAGCCTTGTGCTGTCTCTACCCTTAAGGAGTTCACATTCTAATGAGGGAGACAATGTACACATATCTATATCTATTTAGACATAAAGTAGACACAAGAGTCAGGAAAGCAGCCGGCTTAAGCATTCAGGGAGTTAAATAAAATTCAGGGCAAAGGGGAGAGAAGACATTGGTTAAGTCAAAGATTTGAGACTTAAAGACATTCTGTTGACTGCTAATGGTCAGTCTCTGAAATATTTCTTATTTCAGACTATCTCCATCCCAGAAAGTCTATAATATTAGAGTTCTTTTGGGCTTCACAGTCTCTAATCTTGTTTTCCTCATCATGATTATTTTGGGGGGGATTTCGTTTTATCTTAGATTCTAATTTGTCTTTGACACTGACTCTAATTCCTTGCTCTTTCCTTTGTTTTATTATATTTGCTTTTTTTTTATTTTGACCTTTGATTAACTCAAGAAGTTTTTGGATTTCAGATGATGAACTATCTAAATTCCAAAGCAAGAGAATAGAGAAGTAAATAGTTTGGAGATTGATACAGAATCATAACTAGGTGAGTGACTGAAGCTTTTCCCAGGTACTAACATCTAGAAGGCATACCTGTTGCCCAAAGTGATCTTCTACTCTACTAATCCCATAATTTAGAGGCCTCCACCAGCTTCCACCACATCAATACTATCTCTTCCATGTCCTCAACTAAGCCTCAGTCTCATCATCATTGCAAGGTCTGTCTTTTCTCACTTCTACAGCCTTCTAGCTATTCTTTTTTCTCTTGGAGGTTAGTGTCAGGGGAAGTCACTACTGCTCAGGGGGACAAAGGAGAGCACCTACTTTTCCAGCTAGAATATGCCTGCTCGAGGAATATACCTTCCTGCTGACTATTGCAAATATATTTGTTTCAGGTACAAGAATTTCTCCTTAAGGTCTTATGTCAGAAGCTGGGAATAGCAAAACATGCTGAGATAGTAAAGAAGAAAGAGAACAGTTCAATAACTCTGAAGAAGTAGAGGGGAAGAGAAGTCATTATTAATAATGGGGAAATTGAGATGAAGACACTAAATCAGTTTTTGACTGACCAAGCTTCTATTTTATCTGTAGGCATGAAAAAATAAGAAATGACATTTTCAGAATTATATTAATCTTTCTTTTGTTTTCTGAACTTAAATTTCTTTAAAAATAAATGGTTTTTTAATTTTATCTCACTTTCATTTCTGAATCTATGCCTCCCTCTGATTCATTGAACTTTCTCTTACTGGAGAGATTCAAAAAAAAAGAAAAAGAAAATCAGGAACTGTGTTAAATTTCATTAACAGGGACAGGGGATAATCCCATCAGATCATCAAGAAAATACCCAGTGAAACAGAAAATACACATTTAGAAAAACATAGCCTAGTTCATAATATCTCGTTTGCCCCATGGGTAGAAACCATTCACTCTATAGGCATACAGACTGATTTTCTCATAATGAGCAAATAGCAAGAGATCATGAATCTTTATTTGAGGCCAACTACAGCATTTCCATATCCTGACTTTTGCTCTGATTTTCGTAATTAAGGGGTAAAGGAGGAGATACCTCCTCTTTTTTAAAGCTCTATTTATTGATTGAGGCATCCCTGTCTGATTGTTTCCTCTGAATTTTCCTGGCTTCTACATTCACAAAAGTGACTTCCCTGAATGAAACCTGTGCAAAGGAGTAAAATCTCCATCTTGCAAGGACAGAATGAATGCAGCTGCCAAGGCAGGTCAATCAAGTTATAATGGGCTCTAATTAGCACTCCACAAGCTGTTAAATTCTTTACCTGCAGCTGAATAGCAGTTAAAAAGGTGTGAAATTTTTCCTTTCCTTTGAAAACATCAGAGAAAATTAAAAGGCATTTCTAATCTTCTCCTTATTCCTAAAAAATCACTCAAGTGTACACAATCTAGGGGCAGAGAAGGGATGGGATTAAAGAGACTCTGGTTTCTAATCTTCTAGGACACAATACATTTAACTTGGCTTCTCCTCAGTGTTCCTGTCTGTAAAGTGGGATGGGAACAACACCTACCTCATGGAGATATCATAGGGAATAATTATTTAATGTTCCCAAAGCTCTTTGAAGATGAAGAAAATGATTCATGTGCTAGGTATCATAATCACCAGTGAATTCAGAGCAAGAAATCTCAGCAGAAATAAAAGCCAGTTTCAGAGGGATGAGAAAAACTCCTTGAATCATAATTTTATGATTCTGGCAAGCAGACATATACTCCAATGAAAATAGCAATTTAAAGTGAGGAGATAACTCCTCCCCCCTTTTCACATCCCTCCTCCACACTGATACTGAAGTAGATTGCACAAAGTTGGACACACATCTATTATTGTAATCTGTGGCTTAAAAAGGAATAGTAGTTTCTGAAAAGACATTAATCTCCTCTTATTCATCAACATGGAAAAAAATGAATTTAGGATGCACAGGTGTAAGTGTAATTGTGCATGAAGAATTATTTACAAAAGAAATCCAAATGATCCACTAATCATATTTGGGTTTGCTAGTCACTTTTCACTTGCTTTTTCCATGTATAAAATTGTAATTACAATCTCAGCAAATTTAAATCATATTGTGTTCTATTATTGTCTTTTTGAGTCTATTTCTTCTTAGAAACACCTTCACTTTAAACCCATCAATGGTAAATGATTGAGCAGTGTGACACTGCTCTATATGTCCTGTATAAGATTAAATAAAAACAGGAAAATGTCCCTCTTCCCAAGAAATTCATATTATAATAAAAGCATAAACACAGCCTAGAAAGTCTATGCTTACCAAATGGGGTGGGGGATGAGGAAAGTAGCATTTGTTCAAGCAAAACCACTTAGAGTAGGAAAAATGGATTAGGGAAAGTAGAAGATATAGGAAAAAAGATAATGGATGACTAGAGAGAAGAGGAGGATCTGTGTTCCTCACATGACCAGCCCTGTCTTTGATGTTTTGTTTAATTTCACCAAGTACACTAAACTGAGGTGACTGAGTGTTGAAATAATCAAATTTAGACTCAGCCTCTCAGTTTTTCATTTTTGGAACCCATTCACCCAATTCCTCCTGTGTTCTGGGTTACCTAAGACCTCCTTTAAAAAAAACAAATTTTTCATGGAAGTATTTGAAATGAACACTCAAGGGAAAAAAATGGCTTAAAATACCCTTACCATTAGAATCCTCATTTTGACAAGTATCAAAATCTAAAGACAAATAAATAAATTTTTTCTCTCATCTCTTATATTGAAGACCATCTTTTGCAAACTTTATCCTAAAGAAGGGGTTCTTAAACTTTTTGGTCTCAGGTCTCCTTTGCATCCTTAAATATTACTGCAGAGCCCCAAAGAGCTTCTGTTGATATCTACATCTATATCTACACATATGTATCAGAGGCAAAATTTGAGCATGTCTCTCTGACTGGAAGTTTGGTGTTCTAGTCATTCTACCATGTTGTTGTTGCTGTTGTTGATGATGATATTCAGTCATTTCAGTGTGTCCAACCCTTTGTGATCCCTTTTGGAGTTCCTTCTCCAGCTCATTTTATAGATGAGGAAACAGAGGTGAATGAGATTAAATGATTTGCTCAGCTTCACATAGTTGGTGAGTGTCTTAGGCCAAATTTTAACTCAGGACCCCAGGTCCTGTACTCTATTTGCCATGCAACCTAGCTACCCTCATTACACCACACTACCTCTCAAATACTGAATTGTGGAACTATCAGAGAGCTATTAAGAATTCAGAGAGCTGGATTAGGTCTTTTCAGGACCCTAAAATCACTCTGTCTTTGTAGATCCTCTTTTAAGGCATATGGTTATTTTTAGACCACCTTTTTTTGTTTACCTGGTTTTACAAGTTTTCATTTTCCTTGAGGAAATTTGGCAAAGATTTTTTTTTGTGATATAGAAATAACCCTGTAAATTCGAAATAGTTTTAAGCCTTTTAAATGATGTATAACATTTTTTTAGAAATATCTATTGTCATTTTAATGGTGATAAAATGATTGATAATACTGGTACCAAGTTTTACAATAACTTTGTAACAGTCTATTAGTTTGACAATATGGCACAATAGAGACAGTCTTGAATCCAGGAAAGTTTGAATCTAAGAATATCTGGCCTGGGTTCAATTTCCTGCCTTTGACAAATGCTGACTGTGTAACCCTGGGCAAGTCTTTTAATTTTGAGATGCCTCAGGCAACTCTGTAAGAATATATGATTGCCATTCTGGAGAAAATTTGGAATTATGCCCAAAGGGCAATAAAATTGTGCAAACCCTTTGATCTAGCAATTCTACTACTAGGTCTGTATCTCAAAGAAATCATAAAAATGGAAAAAAGCCTCACATGTGCAAGAACATTCATAGAAACTCTTTTTGTGTTGTCAAAAATTGGAAATTGAGAGAATATTCATCAATTAGGAAATGGCTGGACAAGTTGTGGTATATGAATATAATGGAATAGTATTGTTCTATAAGAAATGATGAGTAGTTTTCAGAAAAACTGGAAATACTAACATGACATGAACTGATGCTGAGTGAATTGAGCAGAACCAGAAGAACATTGTGCAACTTAAAAACAATACTGTGTGATGATCAACTCTGATAGACTTAGCTCTTCTCTCAGCAACATTCAATAATCAAAGACAAATAATAGAAAACGCAATCCACATCCAGAGAAAGAACTAGGGAATCTAAATGCAGACCAAAGCAAACTATTTTCACGTTTTTAATATTTTTTTTGGTTTTTCTTTCTCATGGTTTTCCCCTTTTTGTTTCTATTCCTCTTTCCCAGAATGACTAATATGGAAATATGTATAAGAAGATTGTAAATGTATAGTCTATATCAGATTACTTACTTTATTAGGGTGGGGGGAAAGAAAGAAGAGAGGGAGGAAACTTTACAAAAATGAATGTTGAATATGATCTTTACATATGAAAAAGAAATAAGGGGAAAAAAGAATATAAAGTTACCTAGAAAGTATTCAACCTCATTGGTATAGAGAGAGTTTCCCCACCTGACAAATTTTTATTTTGATGCACTCACAGGGTTTGTCTCTATGTCTTTATGATAATGTCTCTTTAACCTTTACCTACTGCATCATTACTGACATTTTCATTTTTATTTTCATTACTGTAAGCACTATTGTAAAGAACTCAAATGACTCATATTTCTAATTTTAATTTTGTTAAATTAAAAATAAATCTACATAATATTATTTTTCAAGCTATGTATATAATTGAATTATAAATGTGATTTTAGCAATTTAAATATCTAAGTTCTAGGAAATAGTGAGATTTCTTAAAAATTCACTGTCTATTCAGCTTGTCAGCTTTCATAGAACATCCAAGTTATAAATTGTTCACTGTTCCAGCCCTTCAATTGCATGTCATTATCATCAAGTCAAGACAAATCCATTATTTTTTTTCCTCTTTGAATTGCTGGGCCAATCTCTGATTTTCCGAAGTTCTCATAACTATAACATGCTTTGGCCTCATGTAGTCTGCACAATGTCACTTGCAAAGAGAAACAGATGGAGATATAGATATAGATAGATAGTATGTTACTTAACAATAGTGTTCTTCATTGTACCTCATACCTTACTTGATATCCATAAGCAATAGATCATTAAATAAAATTATCTTATGATTTGTATACCACTAATCTTGTTTGATCTTAACATATGGAAGAGAAATATTTTTCTTGGAAGAAAGAATTTAAGGCTATGTTTTGCTTTATATAATACAAAAAATTAAATTCTTTTTACAAACAATAAACAATAAATATGGCAGGATAGTTTATCCTCTATAACTTTCCTTTGCATAACTTTGAATGTGTGGTCTGTGGTACAGAATCACTTGAAATAAGTCTACTTTTCTCTTCACATATTTTCAAGGATGCTTAGGATACTCTATTATCATAAGGATTTTATAATAAGGAGAAATTAATAATTTCTTCTTGGTCACCCTTTGGAGAAGAGAGCAGAGTATTAATTCTTACAATTTTTTCCTGTTTTTAGAATTTATTCATTTCATATATCTTTAAAAACCTTCAAGTGCATTTAAAATGGTCATTGCCAGCACAGATTTCTTTTTGCTTATACTGAGTTAAGTCCATCTTTACCTTTTTATTTTATATAACATTTTCACTTTCCCATGTTGTTCACTCAGTACTGGCTGTTGGAATCCAAATGTGATATTCCACTTTTGAAGATTAGTAAAAAAGGAGTAGACTAAAATTTATTTGGGAAATTGGAAAGCAGAGTCAGTGATCCTAACTTTTCCCTGAATAGACTCTCCTTTTAAAAACTATTTTCCCAGGAAGGCTACATATAGTAGATTTCAGCAGTCCATGGAACAACACAATTTTGGAAGATTTAGAGTTGTAGGTGACCCAAAGAGTAAAGGATAGATGCATAGTGGGAATCAGTATGCCATTATATATGATCAGGGATGACTTTCCTGCAGAAAATAGCATAAAATTCATCAGCAAATACATGTTTGACCAGAAAATAGACTGGTGACATAGCAAGAATAAAGGATAAAAAAATGGAGAGCCCAGAGGTTATACTAATGTTTCTGAAATACTATAAAACTTAACATTAGCCACTAGCTAGCGAAGTAATGGAAAACTTATGAAAGGAGGATAACTGGGAAGACAGTAGAGAAAGAAGTATCATAGAATCCATTTCTGTCCCCCTCCTAAAATCAGTCCTGAATTCCTAAATTCAGCATAATTTTCAGTGACAGGAAGAGGAGTATTGGAAGAATATGCCACAGTCTTGGTTGGCTTTTGTCCTTTTTTTCTCAAAGAGGACCAAAATGACATCACTATGTTAGAATCAACTTGCAGCAGACTGACTTATCAAACCAATATGGGCTCAGAATGCTCTATCACAGGTCAGGCAAAGTTAGACTATGTGAACATTTGGGGTAGATTCTCTAAATTTGTGCATCTTGTTTTTTTTTTTTTTTTTTTAGTTACTACAATTCTGCTTTGCTCATAGAGCACAGCACCCTTTCTAAGTAGGACACACCCTGCTGGGTGGTCTTGTGCCAGTGTCTCCCATGACACACAATTAGTTTCAAAGTTTCTAAGATAGACTTTGAGAGTGTCCTTGAACTTTTTTTTTTCTGACTACCATAGGAACATTTACCCTGTATGTTTTCTATAGATAGTCATTTTGGCAAACAGATGGCATTTGAACAACATAGTCAGTCCATTAGAGTTGCATTCTCTGTAGCAGTTTTCATGCTTGGCAGCTTAGTTTGAGGGAGGACCTCAGTATTTGGTGTCTTATCCTCCAGGTGATCTTTAAAATTTTCTGAAGAAAATTTAAATGGAATCAATTCTGTTTCCTGGCATGAAGCTGACACACTGTCCATGGTTTACAGGCATATAACAATGAGTTCCACACAATGGCTCTATAGATCTTCATTTTAATAGTCTATACCACTTTTCCTCTCCCATACCTTCCTTTGGAGTCTCCCAAACACTTATACATCTTTTTTTTTTTTTGTATTTTGACTACATGGTTGGATCCCTACCTGTTATGGTAATCAGCCCAGGATTGGGTAAGCAGACAATTATTAGGGTACCTTTTCTAGCCTTTTCCTCACACTAGGAAAGGAGCAGTGATCCATAAAATGCTACTCAGACTCCCTTGGAGTTGCAGAATCCTACTGCTGTTTCCAGTGAGAGGACTTCATGACTTGGGTCACCTATATGCAGGATTGTGTCTACAGCTCCTAGTGTATTGGCACCTGCTCCTTCATCCCTTGCCTTTCACCACAGGACTTTGAGATAGGTAAAAATGGCAAAATGATAAGGGTGATGTCTTTTGATTCCTGCATGAATTGTATTTAATTGAAAATCATGGCTGTCCAGTGGTAAAACAGAGTCAAGAAAGCTGATAATGGCTTGAGATACAGTGGATAACCTTGGTATCTCTGAAATCTTACCAAGCTCTAAAGTTCTACAGCTCCTGTTTCAGTTGTTTTTGTGGCCATTGGGAAAAATTACTCTCATCTGTCCATTCCACCTAGGAAAGTCTTCACATGCTTGTGGTAGATACCCTGTTAACTCATTGATTGGTTTGAGACCTTTTGGTAATCTGCTTCAACTTCTGCTGAAATGGTTTACCAGGGCATGGCTGTTGTGGAGATTCTTGGAGGCACAGGTGAGAGTTAGGTGACTCGGGTAGACACCTAAGGTGGAAAGCAGATCTGAAAAGGGTTCAGCAGCTCTCACATCACAAGTACTATTCTTCCCTGAACATACCCTATACCCCACCTGCCCTAGTGTAATTCTTATCAAAAATTTTTGAAAAACAGAAGACCAAGTCAACAAGCTACTACTTGTGGCATTTCGGATTCTGGCTTCTCCCATAATCATCCTAGGTCCCAATCACCCTAGGTCTCAAGGGACCCAGGTAGAATCACAGATCCCAGGGCTGGCAACAATTTAGAGAGTGATTTTTGGAATTTAGCCCTTTGTAGTGGCCTAGTGGGAGGCTTTCCTCCTAGCACAAGTTGTAGTCTGTGAATCAGACCACTCACAAGAATTGAGAGAAAAAAGGTAGGGGGAGAGGGAGTAAATATAGAAGACTATGGAGCCCAAGGGGGCTCCATGTAACAGTGATGTAACATAATTATTATTCCTATTGCTGTTTGTTCTTCATTTTCAGACACCCAATGACATTTCAGGTGGAGTTGACTTGTTTGTTAATTGACATTGTGCAGAATTGCTCCATGTCATCAGCCTTACTTTCTCTTCCTCTGTCATCAGAAACCAGTAGAAAGATAATAGTCAAGATGACAGAGGGGCAGTTAGGTGGTGCAGTAGATAGAGCACCAGTCCTGGATTCAGGAGGACCTGAGTTCAAATCCCTGTTCAGATACTTAATAATTACCTAGCCATATGATTTTGGGCAAGTCACTTAACCCCATTACCTTGCAAAACAACAAAGATGACTGGTATTAACCCAAGATGCAGTGGATGACCTTGGTGTCTTTAATATCTGACCAAGCTCTAAGGATACCAGAGCACCTGTTTCAGACTTTTTTGATGGCAATTGGAATAAGTTATTCTCATCCACCTGTTCCACTGGGGAAAGGTTTAAAATTTGGGGGGAGTAGACATTCCCCTAACTCACAATAGACTTGAGGCCTGTTGGTTACCCTCAACATGGTTTGGCCTGTATACAAAGCTGGTTTACTGGGATCTAAGCTCTACATATACTGAAGCTTCTTGGAGCCAAAGGTAAGAGCCAAATGTGGATGAGCAGCAGGCCACACACACACACACACACACACACAAACAAACACACAAACACACACACATTACTATACAGTTATATAACAAATATAAAGTTATGTAACATTAGCAATGATTAGGCAGCTACTTAGTAATACAGAGAAGAAACATAGATACAGTTGAAACAGTAAACAAACTTTTCAAACTTCTTGGTATACCCTCTCTAGATATGTTCTTCTACCATTAAATCATTCATAACCACATCCACCTTTATTCTCACCTTCAGAATAGAAACAAAAAAAAGTCTTAGAAAAACTGGTGAAAATCACAAGAGTGGAACTGGAAAGTGTGCAACATAAACCTAAGTACAGTGATCTCTTGACATTGCAGTACTAATGTCCTGGGTGACTGGTTATTCTCACTCCTTTAGGACCATAGAGTTTAGCCAACACTGATGATCTTAGAATAATGACTAGACAATACAGCAAAAATGAATTAACCATAGTGTCCTACAAAAAGGGAAAAATCTGACCTCCCAAAAAGAACCCCCCCAAAATTCAAAGAAGAAATTAGTAAGTCCAATAAGAGACTAGTAAATTTAGAATAAAAGTCAAAGACACTCTTTAATACATCAGATTCTGTAAAAAAAATAACAGAATAGGAACAACAAATGCAGAAAGAGAAAGAAAACTCACAGGAAAAGAAATAATCTCCAATATTATTTGGAATTATACACAAAAGCTCTAACAAAAAGTAATATATAATAGAAGATAAGATGAAAGAAAATCATCTCAGAAGTAAATGCTTTCCAGAAAATATTAAAGAATAAAACCTAAATACCATAATTCAAGAAAAATTACTTAGAAATATTGGCAGCAAATGGAAAAAATGTACAGTGAGAAACTTCACAAAATAATAGAAGGAAGCCTAAAGTTTAACTCACCAAGAAGCATTGTGCTCAAGTTTTAAGAACATGAAAAATCAAATTGCAGTACAGTTAGGTGGCACAGTTGATAGAGCATCAGTCCTGGAGTCAGGAGGACCTGAATTCAAATATGACCTCAGATACTTAATAATTGCCTAGCTGTGTGACCTTGGGCAAGTCACTTAACCCCATTGCCTTAAATAAATAAAAAAATTTTAAAAAGCAAATTGTGCAGACACCAAGGAATAAAACCCTTTCAAATTTCAAAAGGAAACAATCAGAATAGCATAGAATCATTTCTGTATTTTTGAGAAAGGACAGTGACAGCAACTGGATAAGGTAAAAAGACATGAATAGATTGTCATCTCCACCTTTATAAGGGTTATTCTTATTGATAAAACTACAGCTCCATCAAAACATTTACTACTGACAAACTTTAGCTATAATACAATAAAAATCATATACAATTAAATAATTTTCTTTTTTCCCCCATGTCTTACTTTACACATTGACAAATGTATGTATTCCCTCATAGAATCTTCCTTAATTTATAAAATGCAGAGACAGGCAGTTTTACCATTTTAGATCTTCTCCCACCTACAAATTCTTCCAAATTTTCCTATAGTTTCTGAGGTCACCACCATTTTGCAGTCAATCAGGCTAGCAATATAAGCATTTACCTCAATTCCTCACTTGCTTTTAACAAATCCCATCCATTTGACATTATAATATTCCTTGCATAAATCTCCTTCTCTCTTCTGATAGTGCCACTAATATGATCCAAGTCCTCATTTCCTCACACCTAAATTATTACAATTGCCTGCCAGGTGTTCTTCCTGTAGCAAATTCATTCCCATTATAGCCTATCATCCACTCAATTCTAAGAGAACTTCCTGCAATGCAAGTCTGAACCTGTTATTCTCTATAAACTCAATACCTGCCTTTCACCTCCAGGATCAAATAAAAATCAATCTGGCATTCAAACCTTTCATTTTTACCTCACCTGCTATTTTTCTATTCTTCTTGCATCTTATTCATTCTTACATAGACTGATACAGTAACACAGATCTCTTTTACTCTTCAAATAAGATGCTCCATCTCCTAACTTTTGGCATTTACTGAATGTTCCATATGCCTGGAATTCTCTTACTCTTTATCATTGGTTTGAGACTTTTCTGGTTTCCTTCAAATCGCATCTAAAATATCACCTTTTTTTTTTTTTACTTTTCAATTTATTTATTTATTTGTTTGTTTGTTCGTTTGTTTGTTTGTTTATTTTGAATTTTATATTTTCCCCCCTAATTTCACTTCCCTCCCCATCCCCCACAGAAGGCAGTCTGTTAGTCTTTACATTGTTTCCATGGTATACATGGATCTAAGTTGAATGAGAGATATCATATCCTTAAGGAAGAAAAACAAAGCATAAGAGATAGCAAAATTACATAATATGATCATTTTTTAAAAAATTAAAGGTCTTTAGTCTTTGTTCAAACTCTACAATTCTTTCTCTGGATACAGATGGTATTCTCCATCATAGATACCCCCAAATTGTGCCTGATTGTTGCACTGATGGAATGAGCAAGTCCTTTAAGTTTGATCATTACACTCATGTTGCTGTTACGGTATACAATATCCTTCTGGTTCTACTCATCTTGCTCAGTATCAGTTCATGCAAACCCTTCCAGGTTTCCCTAAATTCCCATCCCTTTTGCTTTCTAGTAGAACAATAGTGTTCCATGACATACATATAAGCACAGTTTATTAAGCCATTCCCCAATTGATGGATATTCACTCAATTTCCAATTTTTTGCCACCACAAACAGGGCTGCTATGAATATTTTTGTACAAGTGATGTTTTTACCCTTTTTCATAATCTCTTCAGGGTATAGACCCAGTAGTGGTATTGCTGGATCAAAGGGACTGCACATTTTTGTTACCCTTTGGGCAATATTCCAAATTGCTCTCTAGAAAGGTTGGATGAGTTCACACCAACAATGTATCAGTGTCCCAGATTTTCTACATCCTTGGAACACTGATAATTGTCTTTTCTGGTCATATTAGCCAGTCTGAGAAGTCAGATTGTCAGAGATGCTTTAATTTGCATTTTCTGACTATGGATCACTTTGATTTCCTCATCTGTAAATTGCCTTTGAATATCCTTTGACCATTTGTCAATTGGGGAATAGCTTGTCTTTTTTTTTAATTTGACTCAGTTCTCTGTATATTTTAGAAATGAGTTCTTTGTCAGAAATACTAATTGTAAAAATTGTTTCCAAATTTACTACATTTCTTTTGATCTTGGTTATAGTGGTTTTGTTTGGGTAAAAGCTTTTTAATTTAATGTAATTCAAATTATCTAGTTTGTTTTTAATGATGTTCTTCATCTTATCCTTGGTCATAAACTGCTTCCCTTTCCAATAGGTAACTATTCCTTGATCTCCTAGTTTGCTTATAATATTGTTTTTTTATGTCTAAATCCTGCATCCATTTTGATCTTATCTTGGTATAGGGTGTGAGGTTTCTGCCATATTAACTTCCAATTTTCCCAGCAGTTTTTATCGAAGAGAGAGTTTTTATCCCAATAGCTGGACTCTTTGGGTTTATGAAACAAGAGATTGCTATAATAATTTCCTACTATTGCACCTAGTCTATTCCACTGATCCACCGCTCTATTTCTTAGCCAATCCCAGACAGTTTTGATGACTGATGCTTTATAATATAATTTTAGATTTGGTAGGGCTAAGCACCTTCTTTTGCACTTTTTTTTCATTAAATCCCTGAAAATTCTTGACTTTATTTCTACATATGAATTTACTTACATTTTTTTCTAACTCATTGAAGTAACTTTTGGCATTTTGATGGATAGGGCACTCAATAAGAATTGTCATAAAATATCACCTTCTACAAGAACATACAAGATATTTATTATGTTATTTATACTGTATATAATTTGTATGCTATCTCCCTCATTAGACTGTGAACTCGTTGAGAATAGGAATAGTCTTTTACTTTTCACATAATATATACTTATGGCTCATATTTCTAAATTTGATTCTCTTCACATAATAAAACTTGTTTGAAGTTGTTTTCATTGGAGATTGCAATAATCATCCTTTTAAAAAGCCAATTGAGTGAGTTATAAGGAAATTCTTTATAATGTGGATTCAAGTAGAAACTATTTTTTTCTGAAATATAATAGATATTTGCCATAAAGTAGATTAAAAAAAAGAAAAGATTTTATTGCATCTACATCTGTATAATTCAGGATGAAACAGTGAAACTTAATTATCAAGTCTATAAATTGTCACCAATATCCCTTGTAAAATATTTAATTTATAAAGTACATTGAAGTCACTGACAGTACTCAAACTGACTTCTTTATCTGAACACTAAGACATACCCCATTATCAGATGCATCATGTCACTATGATAGGATATGCTGTTTGATGTTTTGCATCAAATTCCTTTTTTAATTATTCAAGTATCCAATTTAAATTTACGAAATCAACTAATGCCCATATACTGCTCTCCATGCTACTATTTATCCACATTAATTCACATTTCATATAATATAATCCACATTTCAATGGAAAATCTTTAATTTTGAGGTTCCATGAAAGTACCAGAAATAGGAGGATGAGCACTGCTATATTCATTGTTTGGAAAACAAAAATGTACCTCTGATAATTTTTGTCTTTGATTACTGCTTCTTCAAAGGATTCAAAACAGAGTGAAAGCCTTTGAAATCTTCAGAGATGAAGAGACATGAGAGTTATTCTGCATGCACTGGATAAACAGATGTCTTAGCCTTTCAAATGAAAACCTGAAAAATATAATCATGAGTTTCATCTGAAACAGAGAACAATCGATTTAAGTATGCTGTGCTTTAGATTTTACTAATGTAAAAATGGGATAAATAGTGTCATTTTATTCCTTTGCTTGTCTAAAGGTTTAGTTCCAATTAACATTCCAGAAAACACGTAATTTCTATCACAGAAAGCATGTTAAATTTCAGATTCAGTGTGTATGTGTGGGGGGGTACACTGTCTTGATGTCATTCTGGATACAAATAAACATAATTAGAAGCATATTCATAAATTGCTTGGGAACTTAAATCCTTAATTGAAAAATTCCAAATTTAAAAAAAAAGTCAAATTTCATTCATATAGTCAATGGACCAAATGTCATAACCAAATTTATGCTGTCTTCCATTGTATTAAGTGAAGCTTTCTCATATGGAATAATTGTGGAAGTAAACTCAATCCTGCAAACTCAGTAAAACACTGATAGAACATGGGTTGTGGCAATTGATGGATTAGAATAGGTAACCATTTTTCGGGGGGGGGGGGGGATGGGGAAAGCTTGACCTGATTTATAGCAGCACAGTATTGGACTGGAATAATGCAAGGTAACAAATAATCTCCTTCCAGTATCTTTTTAATGTCTCTAGGATGGAAGTACTTCTGACTTCTTGGACTAAAAAAAGGTCAAAACATTTTTGAAATGAAATTGACCTATATCAACTAGTACTCATTTTACAGACATGAAAATTGAGACACAGATGAATTAAGCATCATAGCTAGACACATAGCTGGCAGTGAAGTTGATCTAAAATTAAGTTCTCCTGGCTCACCATACAGTGTACCCTTCACTGTACTGATTGTATGTTCATACTCATATGAGTATGAATTCATTTAAAATTACCTCAGATTAATTTTGAATTATTAGGTCTCACTGATGACAATACTGTATGATGTAGCTTTCAGCAGAACTCTTTTATACAAATGTACTCTAGTTTAACTATAATGCTGTCACAACTAAATTTTTAGCAATAATTTATTTAGAGTAATAAACTTTTTCTCTTAATAGAAAAGAAATAAAAGAAGTCACTAAATAAACCATCCCTTTCATTAATTCATGCATTATGTTCTTAACTGAATAATTTCCAATTCTGAAGTGTTTTTAAAAAGATGAAATTAGTAAAGTCACTATTTACAGAGGCAATTTCTCTCTTAATCTTTTCAAAACTAAATCACTAATACCATTCATTCTACAGTTCTCTAAGTCAGGCATCTTCAACTCTTCTCTTCCTTCTCCCCCTCCCCCATTTAAGACAATGGGGTTAAGTGACTTACCCAAGATCACACAGTTAGGCAATTATCATGAATCTGAGGTTGAATTTGAACTCAGGTTCTCCTGATTCCAAGGTCAGTGATCTATTTCTTCCCCTTTTAAATGCAAGTAGAAATAGTTTGTTTTTTTTTTTATCATTTGTGCTTGCCTTCCTAACATTTAACATAGCAGAGAAGGGATAATAATGTTTTTTGATTTGTTGGCTTCATTTATCTGATCAGTCCACAAATCCCAATGATTATTCCACAGAAATTTTTCTCAGATTCACCCCTTCTTTTCCATACCTATACCAAAATCCTAATTTAGTAATCAACACACCATAAATGGATTTTCCTGCCTCTGATCTTTATCTCTAGTCCATTGTGCCTAGCCTTCCTCATGAAATCTTCTTACATAACTACTCTAATGATATAGAATTTGCCAAAGATCCTATAAACATGACTTCATGAGGGAAGTTAGGTAGCACAGAGGATAGAGCACCAGTCCTAGTCAGGAGGACATGAGTTCAAATCCAGCCTCAGACACTTAATTTCTTTAACTGTGAGATCTTGAGCAAGTCACTTTACCTTTGCCTCATAAAAAAACAAACAAACATGACTTCAAGGTTTCTCTAGGTTCATGTCAACTTTTTTGCTTTTCCTAGAAGACTCTCCCTCAACTGATTTTATCTGACTTTTCCAATTTATCTCATAATTTCTCTCACATCATGCTCAATCCCCCTTAATCAGTTTTCTTGTTTTCTACTCTGGGATTCCTTAATATACTTTCTTTAACTACCTACCTACCTTCTCTCCTCTCACACATATATGCATCCCTTGTTTACTAGAGCCCACAATGATCTTTACTATATCTGAGTATGTAATGCCAAGGAAAGAAAACTGATTTTGGAGTCAGAAGACAGATTTAAATAGAAGTCCCCCCTTAATGATTTTAGACAAGTTATTTCAACTTTCTGATTCTCAATTTTCTCCTTTATAAAAACAAATGGTTGGACTAAGTGATCCTTAAGGTCCTTTCTAGTTCTAGCCTATGATTTTGAGACATTTATTCCAACCTGTATATCTGAACCAGATAACCCTTTACTATACTCCCACAAGTGGTCATCTAGTCTCTGCTTAAAGACTTGAAATGAGATAGAAACTTTTATCTCTTTAGATAGACTGTTACCTTCTCATGGCAGAGGGGCTTACATAGCATCATAAAATTATGAGCCATACTATGCAGGGTTACTCAAGATGGTCAGGTCATAATGGAGAGTTCTGACTAAAGGTGATGGATAGGGATAAGGGAATAACAAACCCCTTCAGTACCTTTGCCAAGAAAACCCTATGAATGATATTAAAATGATGAAAGATATGACATTGGAAGTTGAGCCTTTCAGATCAGAAGGCATTCAACATACCTTTGGGGAAGAACAGAGAACAACTACAATTAGTTCTAGAATTAATGAAGCAGCTGGGCCAAAGTCTAACTGAAGTTAAGCTACAAGAAAAGGAAAGTTAATGCTGTAAAGTAAGAATATTGAAGGTTCTTACCTTCAATATAATTCCATGAACCAAGGTGAGCTGATTATGGACAAAGAGAAGATAGATTAAAAATCAACATTTGGGATGTCAGTGATCTTAAATGATTTTGATTGGGTGAATTTAATTCTGGTAATTTTTACATCTGTTATTGTGGGCAAGAATTCTTACAAGAAATGGAGTAGCCCTCATAGTCAATAAAAAGTTGTGAAAAGAAGGTGCAAAATTTAAAAAATGAAAGAATGATATTAAATATCATGATAATACAATTCTATGCTCCAGCTACTGATGCAAAAGAGACCAAATTGCTCAGTTATATGAACATCTACAATAGCTAGAAATAATAAACAAAAAGAATGTCACATTCTTCTTACAGGATTTAAATGATAATATAGAAAATTAAAAAGATAGTTGTAATAACGTGCAAGATATTTAAATTCAAAATTAAGTAGGGTAGAAACCAATAGAGTTTTGTCAAACTAGCTCCCTGGTCATAGCAAACACTCTTTTTGAACAACCCAAAAGGAAACACTACACATGAGCATCAGCAAATGGTCAATACAGATATTAGATTGATTATATGCTTTGGCAGCCAAAGTTGGAGAAGCTCTATGCAGTGGAACTGAGTGTGGTTCAAATCATGAGCTTTATATTGTAAAATTAAGACTTAAAATTGAAGAAAATTAAAACTAGTAGACCACAAAGAAATGAGCTAAGTAACATCCCTTGTGAAAATGAAGTAGAAGTGACAAATACTCTTAAGGAATTAGATCTGGTAGATAGAGTTTCTGAAAAACTATGAGGTTTACAATGTTATGGGAGGTAGTAGCAGTAACAGCAACAAAATATATGAAAAGAACAAGAAAGCAAAATGGTTATCTGATGAGGCTTTACAAATAGCTGAGGGAAAAAAGAAAGCAAAAAGGTAAAGGAGAAAGGAAAAGATATATCTGACAATACAAAAATTCTAGAGAATAGCAGAGAGAGATAAGATTTTCTTAAATGAACAATGCAAAGAAATAGAAGGCAATAATGGAATGCAAAGACAAAAGAGCTTCAAGAAATTTAGATTTCTCAAGGGAATATCAGGCAAAAAATCTGAGCATGGTAAAAGACAAAAAGGGTAGAGATATAACAAATAGAAGCAATTAAGAAGAGATGGCAATATATAGCAGAACTATACTGTTACTGATCTAGAGCCAGACATCCCAGAGAAGGAAGTCATGTGGACCTTAGGAAGCATTAAAGCAATAAGGCTAGTGAAGGTGACAGAATTCCAGTTGAGTTATTTTAAGTTCTAAAATATGATATTGTTAAAGTGTTGTGTGCAATATGCCAGCAAATTTGGAAGATTTAACAGTTGTCATTGAGTTAGAAAAACACGTTTACATTGAGGAGATGATCATGAGAAAAGAAGAAGCAGGCAAGTGGGGAGAACAAAAAGGGAAGAAGAAGCCACATGGGACCCACTGAAAACCACCTTCTGGTGTTGGTTCTTCCCCCAACCTCTAGCACCCCAGGGGCCTTGCCAACCCTCTTTGGTCTCTCTCACAACTACTTTCTCTCTTAGAGAGGGCCACAGATACCACGGCCCAGCTCCCCTCAGAGGGGAAGATGGAGAACCCAGAGGGAGAGGTCATCAGGTGAAGAAGTGGCTATAGAGCCCTTGGAGCTTGGTTAGACATCAAAGACACCAAGGTCATCCACTACATCTAAAGCCATCACCAGTTGTCTTCACTCTGTCTTTTTTACACTGAATCATGCTAAGAGAGTGAGGAAGTTGATTATATGCAGCTCTGCCTCACTTAAATCCAATTTATGTACTCGACAAAAGACATCATTCACAACTATTCCTCAAAATTCTGTAGCAACACACAAACAACGAAGCATCAGGTACAGATTCACTGGGAACTAGTCACAACCTAGCACACAGGGGACTCAGGGCCATAGGGTCTTTGCTGCACTGAAAGCAGCAGTGGAATTTGGCAGTCCCCTGAGTGACTGAGCAGCCCTTTTAAGGGTCACATACTTACCTCCTGAGGTGAGGAAGGGGCTAGAAAAGGTGCCCTAAAAATTGTCTGCTTAGTCAACCCTGGCCTGATTACTGCAGCAGTGGGGAATTCCACAGTGTGGTCAATCAAGGCACAAAAAAATCTACAAAACTTCTTCAAAGAAGATTCTATTCAACATAGGTGTATGGAACATGCACATACTCATAGATAATAGAAGATCCAGTAGACCTGAAAGAGTTTTTGTTGGGAGAGAACTCAGCACATATCATATCCAAATAGCAACCCTGAGTGAAACAAGGCTGGCAAATAAAGGTCAGCTTACTGAAGTTGGAGCTGGATACACTTTTTCTGAGTGGTCACAGTGAAAGGGGATGCCATAAAGCTGAGGTAGGTTTTACAATCAAAGCTAATCTAGACTTCAATGCCTACCAAAAGGAGTGAACGACTGGCTCATGACAATGAGATTGCCACTTCTTAGAAAATACCATGTCACCATTATCAGCACCTGTGCTCCACCATGACGAACACTGATGAAGTTAAAGAAAAATTTTATGAATACCATGCATATTTCATGACCTTATCACAAACACCTTTTTTCTGTACCTAAATGCAATAAAACTTCCCAGATGCACCCTCATAGCAAACATGGACATCTATTAGATTGGCATCTAAGTGATTGTAAAAATAAGAAACAGGATGTGAGAGTGACAAAGGCAATGAATGGTGCAGAGTGATGAACTGACCACAGACTCATCCTCTCTAAGCTAAATATTCATATTCAGCCAAAACAGTGGTCCCAAGGCAAAATTAATGTCAAGAGATTAGAGTGTCTTTCTGAGCTGAGAACAACTTATTCTCAGGGAAAATGAGCCAACACACAGTTAGCTGGCAACAGTGGAGCAGAAAAGGAATGGGCAGCTTTCAGAGATCTGATATACAACATCTAGGTCAGAACACTCACAAACACCAAGACAAGTTTGATGAAAATGATGGGGAAATACAGAAGTTGTTAAATGAAAAACAAGAACTCCACAGGGTTTATGAACAGGATAGTTCATCCATTTTTTTAGGTTTTTGTAAGGCAAACAGGGTTAAGTGGCTTGCCCAAGGCCACACAACTACATAATTATTAAGTGTCTGAGACCAGATTTGAACCCAGGTACTCCTGACTCCAAGGCCAGTGCTTTATCCACTATGCCATCTAGCCACCCCTTGTCCATCCATTTTTAAGAAGGCAGCATTTAATTCCATTAAAAAGTAAAGTCCAAGTGAAACTTAGAAAAATGCAGGACTCTTGACTCAGTAAGAAGATGAAATTTGATTTTATGCAGACAGAAACAAACCAAAATACTTTTTATGATGCCCTAAAAGCAATTTATGGGTCAGAGACATATGGTGCATCTCAAAGCTCAGTGCTGATGGGTTCATATTGATTAATGATAGGGACTTGAGTCTAGAGAGACGGGGTGAACCTTTTCTTAGTGTTCTTAACAGGCTATCAGCAATCAGTCCAGAAATCACTGGCTGCTTACCTCAAGTTGAAGTTAATCAGTCCCTAGCTGAAGTTGCAAATGAAGAAGACATTTTTCTTTTCTTTTTCTTTTTTTTTTTTGCAAGGTAATGGGGTTAAATGGCTTGCCCAAGGCCACACAGCTAGGTAATTATTAAGTGTCTGAGATCAGATTTGAACTCAGGTACTCCTGACTCCAGGGCCAGTGCTTTATCCACTGTACCACCTAGCTGCCCCAATAAGACATTTTTCAATGTCATTAGGCTCCTTTCAAGTGGAAAATCACCTGGTGCTGATTCTATTCCAGCTGAGATCTACATGGTGGAGAGTCCATTGCTCATCCAAAAATTGTCTATTTTCCAGGTTATATGGCATGAAGAGGTTATCCTCCAAGAATTCAAGGATGCCTCCATTGTCCATCTCTATAGAGGTAAATGGAATAGATTGTCCTGTGACAATCACAAGGATATTTCTCTTTTAGTTATTGTTGGTAAGATTCTTGCAAGAGATCCTTCTGCAAGAGATCCTTCACCTAGAATTTGGTCACCTTCCTGAGAGCCAGTGTGACCTCAGAAAGGGTAAAGGAACAGTTGATATGGTGTTTGCTGCCCAACAACTCCAGGAAAAATGCCAGGAATAGAACAGAGGTCTTTATACAACCAAGGTCTTTAATATCATCAGTCATGAGGGTTTATGGAAAATTATGTCAAAATTTGGTTGCCTGGAGAAGTTCATCAGTATTTTACATCAGCTTCATGCTTGCCTGGGGTCTGGATGTGGATGATGCGCCCCAGATTACCCAGTTACCAATGTAGTGAAAAAAGGATGTGTCCTTGCTCTCATACTTTTAGCATGATGTTTTCATCTATGATATCAAATGCCTTCAATGAAGATGAACATGACTTCAAGGTCAGCTACCACACTGATGGCAAATTCATTAACTTGAAAAGGCTCCAAGCCAAGACAAAAATAGAGGGAATGTTGGTGCATGGTTTTCTGTTTGCAGAAGATTTTGTGCTAATTGCAGCCTCTGAAGATGAGATGCAATAAAGTATGGGTAGCTTATGCTAATTTTGGTCTAACAATTAATACCAAGAAAACACAGGTGCTTCATCAGCCAGCACCATACCATCCATATGTGAAACCATCAATTACAGCAAATGGAGAAATCTTGAATACTGTAGACAAATTCACTTACCTTGGCAGTGTCCTTCAGTGTTTTTTCCAAGGAATTCCACATGGACAATGAGGTTGACACTCACATTACAAGAGTTAGCTCAGTATTTGGGAGGCTCTGAAAGAAAGTATGGGAGAGAAGGGATATTATTAGACTGACAACCAAACTGACATTCTACAGAGCCATTATGTTAACCTTATTGCTTTATGCCTCTGAAACCTGAACAGCCTACCAGCACTATGTCGCTTCCATTTAAATTGTCTTGGGAAGATTCTGAAGATCCCCTAGGAGGATCTTCAGTCACTGAGATCCTTTCTTGAAATAAATTTCCTAGCATTCAAACATTACTACAGAGAGTGCAACTATGATGGGTTGGACACATTAGAATGCGAGACATAATGCTTGCCAAAAAACCGATTTTATGGAGAACTCACTCAGGGCAAGTGCTCTCAAGGGGGTCAGAAGAAGCAATACTGAGATACCCTGAAGGTTTCACTGAAGAGTTTTAGAATTGATTGTACTGGAGCAGTTAGGTGGGACAGTGAATAGAGCACTTGCCCTGGAGTCAGGAGGACTTGGGTTCAAATTCAGCCTCAGACACTAAATAATTGCCTAGCTGTGTGACCTTGGGCAAGTCACTTAACCCCATTGTCTTAGATAAAAAACAATTAAAAAAAAGAATTGATTGAACAGCTTGGGAAACACTGGTACAGGACAGCTCAGCATGGCATGCCCACATTAATGAGGGTGCTGCACTCTATGAGGAAGGCAGAATTGAAGCAGCTCAAAAGAAACATGACATACAGAAGTTTAGAGTAAATACCCAGGGGCAGCTAGGTGGCACAGTGGATAGAGCACCGGCCCTGGAGTCAGGAGTACCTGAGTTCAAATCTGACCTCAGACATATAATAATTACTTAGCTGTGTGGCCTTGGGCAAGCCACTTAACCCCATTGCCTTGCAAAAAACTAAAATAAAAGATTAAATGCCCTACCCCAGTTGTTCACATGGACTATTTGTGCACAATCTATGGTAGAATATTTCAAGCTCATATTGGTCTTATCAGTCACAGTTGGAAACACTGTAATTTGTCTCAAACATAGTGATGTCATTTTGGTCTTCTTGGACAAGAACCAACCAACATTTACATCATAATATTAAAGAAGAGGAATGCCAAAAAATGTTTATATTACCAAATAATTATGTTCATTTTACTTACTAGCAATATTATGTTTAAGATTCTGCAAGATAATCATCAGCATTATGTGAACAGAGTATTACCAGAAAAGCAAGCTGTTTTTTTAAGAAGCAAAGGAAATAGATACTAATTACCATTGTTTGCTAGATTATAGGGAAAACAGGGGAGTTCTAGAAAAGTATCTACTTCTGCTTCATTAACTACAGTAAAGTCTTTAACTGTGTGGATCACAACAAAATGTGGCAAACTTGCAAAGAAATGGGAATATCAGAATCAAAACTATAATTAAGGTTGCCAGGAGAAATAATCAATAATTTGTCTCGGTCTTCTTCCTTCCATCCTTCTTTACCTCCATCCCTCCCATCTGTCTGTCTGTCTGTCTGTCTCTTTCTTTAATTCTGTAAGATCTCTCTCAAATAAAGAATTAAGTAGTCTCAAATAAAAAAAAAAAGAGAAAGAATGGGAAGGTTGACTTGTAGCTTAACATAAACAAAACAACTCAAACTCACAGTCTTGGTAATGGATCCCATCACTTCCTGGAAATTAGAGAGAGTTATATTTATCTATGGCCTACCTAGTATGCTATGGTCCTTGGGGTCACAAAGAGTAGGACATGACTGAAGGTTTGAACAAAAAAACATCAGAAATCCATTTTGCCTCTCCTTCCTTCCTTCCTTCCTTCCTTCCTTCCTTCCTTCCTTCCTTCCTTCCTTCCTTCCTTCCTTCCTTCCTTCCTTCCTTCCTTCTTCCTTCCTTCCTTCTTCCTTCCTTCTTCCTTCCTTCCCTCCTTTTTTTTGTCTATTTAATTTTTTTATTGTAATCATCATCAAACATTCATTGAATTCAATTGACTTAGCTAGGTGTGCAGTGGATAGATTACTGTCCTAAAGTCAGGGAGATCTGAATGTAAGTCCAGCTGAGACACTAATTTTGTAATCCTAGGCAAATAAATTACTTATATTCTCTCTGCCTCAGTTTCAGCAGCAAAATGGTGGTTTTAGTAACACCTTAAGACCACAGTTGTTCTGGTGATCAAATGGGATATTTGAAAATGGCTTAGCACTGAGTTGATGCTTTATCAATGCTTGTTCCCTTACTTTCCCCCTTCTTCTGATCTTAACACTTTCTATGATTTCTATATAACAATTTCTACAATTTTTTGTCCATTTTGTTGTGGAAGATGCATGGGGTGACTTTCGGTCTAGGACTCTGGAGGAAATGTAAGGGAAAAGGATGAAGACTTCAGAATGGGACTGGTAAAAAGTATCAAGGTCTTTATAAAACTGATGAAGGGAAAATGAGCAGTGCCATCAGAGAAAAAGTCCAAAGAGCAGGGTCTTCAAGGGAAAAACTCAAAGATTGACCTGTTCACATTTTAATTCACAAAGTTCTTCTGGAGAGGGAGCTACTTAAGGACAGGCTCAGTAACAAAGGTTGATACAAGAATGACTGAGGGAGAGAAGAGAGAAAGGAAAGGGAACCAATTATGAGAAATGACTAGAACAACAATGGTAGTTACAAGGCAGGAAAGAAAGTCTCTTTGAGAGAGAGAGAGAGAGAGAGAGAGAGAGAGAGAGAGAGAGAGAGAGAGAGAGAATATCTTGGATCAACATAAGTCTAGGAAAGAAACTAGAGGAAAGAAGGGACAAGGAAATGGCAGGGAGCCCAGGAGAGGAATAGAGAAGAAAAGAATAGCTTAGAACAACATAGATCTGGCCACATGGAGATGAGGTCATCTTGTTCCAGCATCATAAGCCAGAGCACGTGATTCCAGCTTAGACAGAGAAAAAGATTTGGAATCCTGCCAAGAATTCAGAGAAGAGACTTTTGCCCCATGGATTTTTGCTTAATTGCATTTCCATGACAGGTGGGGCAAGGATGGTGCTTGGGAAATGGTTTAGAACCCGGCTCCAGGTATTCTCCAGTACTTATGCCATAGGGGCAATCACCAAAGAGGGACAAAAACAGTACTCATTTGCCCATGGGTGGAATTCTACATACTAGTCTTTCATCTCCCAAAGGTATTTCTTTCAAGTTCAGCATGGAAAAGATTACATCATTTTTCTGTGCCCTGCTTCAAAATGAGACAAACTGGAGGCTTTCAGTGGAGCTTAGATATACTGAGAATATTAGCTGTTTTGAGGTCCAGTGTTTCATCTTTAGCAGGTTGTGAGTTGTGTCATTTTATGTCTCAGTTTTACTATCTGAAAAATTTTCTATTCTCAATAATCTCTAAATTCTTCTCAGTCCTTAGCTTTGGATGCATCTATCTTGCTATGATGCAAAATGCTCATAGACAACTGAGATGCGTGCTACCTCATGTAGATAAGACTCAATTTATTTCTTACTGAATTCTTCCTAATATGTCTGTTTTTTTCAATGGTATTTCATCCATATTCTCCTTCTGTGATTCATTCAATTTCTATTGAAATGTATAAGGTAGTGTGTAACTTCATTAAATGAACTCAGAATGAAATATTTCTTTTTCTAGTTGTTATTTTCCCTCCTTAACCTCCTCCATTGTTATTTCTTGCTACTGCTAATGAACATGGGTCTTATATTGCCTTCTCCACTTATAATCTGTTTTCTCTAGCTTCTTATGTTCTCAGCATTTTGTAATCTTAAAAATTCTTCTGTTTATACCTTAAATCAAAATGACATTTTCAAATAGAGGCAATTCATGTCATCAGGCATCTCATTATGTTTATCGTATTTCTCATATAACAATTCAATTCAATTTTACAAGCATTTTCTATGTTTAAGGAAGTGTTCAAGGTACTAGAGATAAAAAGACAAAGCAAAATAGGATCCACCCTCAAGATTCCTACAATACATTAAGGGATGTAATACAAACATAAAGAGTGAATGCAAGATAATTTGAAGAGAAATGGAGTATGAACAACATATATGTGTGTGTGTGTGTGTGTGTGTGTGTGTGTGTGTGTGTGTGTGTGTGTTGGGGGGAAAGGACTTCATTTCAATAATGTAGTATCTGAGCTAAACCTTAAAATAAGCTAAAATGGAGATTAGGATTAGGGGTACAGCTCCAAACCTGTGAGAAATTGTGCAAACATGTATAGGTACAAAATGTAATCCCAATTTCAGAAACCAGCCAATGGGGCAATTTGTCAGAAATGTAGTCAGAAATGAAGGAAGTTATGAGAACAAGTCTGAAAAGTTGGTGAGGGTTTGACTATGGCTTTATTTACCATACTGAAATTTGTAGTTTATCCTAGAGGCAGAAATAACATAAAGGTTTAGTATATGATAAGGGCTCAAAATGTATGCATTAGTTGATGAATTTTTGTCATTGATTCATTAGACTTAATACAGCTATTCATATGTCAATGTATCTGGATTGATTTTCATGATGTAACCTTTCAGCTCTTTAGTAAGGGAAAGAAATTAGAACTTTGATTCCATTACAAAGGAGAATACTTGGATAAGGAAACTTCCTCTACAAATCTACATCATCATTTTCTTTGCTTCTTATAATTTAAGACAAGTACCTAGAGAACTGAGTGGTTAGATGAACTTGCTAGGGTTGCCTAGCCAGGAAGGATCATGGAAGAAATGTAAAAATAAATAAATAAATGAATAAACAAACAAACAAATAAATGAATGAATGAACAAAAATTGTAAAATAGCATGTGATGAACCAAGAATTGGGTTATTATTTTCATGGCAATATGATTAAATCTCCAATTGTTTACAGAATGTCACATCCTAGTTAATTAAATATTCTGATTATTAGAAACTTAGAATTCATTGCCATGACAGTAACAAAATAACAAACAACTTTGTTTAATATATTTTGATCTTTCTTTGTTTCAGAATATACTTCAGGATGTCCAATGTTTCAGGAACATAAACTTGCTCTTGTTTTTATTCGGGTAGAAGGTATAGAAGATTGAGTTAAATCTTCATGGATCTATGTTTACTCCAGGAGTTTAATCAATTAATCATTTATTCCTTTCTCTCTCTCTCTCTCTCTCTCTCTCTCTCTCTCTCTCTCTCTCTCTCTCTCTCTCTCTCTCACACACACACACACACACACACACACACACAAACATACAATCTATATATCTTAATAACCATTTCTATTCTTGAAAATACTTGTCATCTGTATCTTATTTATACAATTGAATAACAGATTATTTGAGTTCTCTGCCTAGATTTTGGATTAATGAGAATTTAGAATAAAAAGAAAGACTGGCTTGTATCCAGAAGTTACTTGTTTAGGTTATGAAGCAACCTATACTTTCCTAGAGGAAAGAAGGGGGTGGGAGGGAGAGGAGCAAGAGTGGGATTTATCTCTGGAATGCTTATAGACTATTGATTTCCTCTTAGTTCTATTACTCCTAATACAAGACAAGCTTCAAAAGATTCTCTGTTCATGTTCACTGTAGATTATCTTCTGAGGGTTGGGGTGCTTATCCTTATTATCTAAACCCTGTGAGTCTGTAAACTCTGTGTGGAAGTTTGGCAAGAAAAAACAGTCTTCTGAGGTTTCCAGTACTTCCTGTTGCAAGTCATGACAGAAATACAGGCAGCAGTGCCAGCCAGAATTTGGATCAAGGAGGGTTAAAAAAAAATTAAGCATGTGAATTGGCTAACTCCTTAAAACAAAGATCTAGAGATGTTTCCAGTAAGGAGTATTAAAAACTTCAGGACCTTTGGATATTTTTTGGGACATTTTGGGTAGATAATTTCTTTTTCATTTGACCACATCTATCTTTTATTCAACTATAGCTGCTTTAATGACTTGTGACCCTGTGGGCCTTTGGTCCTTCCATATATATTTACCTCCAACCACTGAATGAATGAGTCTTACCTAATGGCAAAAAAGGTAACATCTCATTCTTAAGGGCTTATCTTTCTTCTGTCTAATAGGGAGGAGATGAACTCAGACTTTATGTGTATGTTTACAAAAATACAATCTTTAGTTTTCATGTAGAGAGCAATGGTACCAAATAACTCTGCATATAAATTCCTATTTATCGAAAATGTAACTATTATAGCAACATAAAAATCAATGTTTGTCCAATTATTTTCTGCAGGCAGTATAGCACATTGTAGCATAGTTTCTCATTAGATTAAATCAAAACTGTTCTTAAATACCATTTTACCAGCTGTTACTGGATAAAGGGCGATCAGAACAGTTTGTAGTTGCAAATATGTAGTTTTTTTGGCACACAGCCTTGCCAACATTGCTACAGCTGTGTATATTGTTTATAAAAAGCAAATGCCCTTAGTGGTTATTCTTAAGTTTTATTGAAGTAGATTTTTCCAAAATATTTTCTTATCTAACTACAGGAGGAAAAATGTTACTGCAGCCAAGATAAATTAATTTATCAAAAAAAGTATTTATTAAGGACCTACTATGTACCAGGCCCCATTCCTAAAATGAAAGAATCTTTACTTTTAAGGACCCTACTCCCATCAGGGGAGACAATTTATACATATGTAAATGTACAGAAATAATAAAATGAGTAAATAAAAAGGTATTTAAATATGAGGTAATTAGGGAGGGAGGGAAAACATTGAACAATTGGAAGAATCAGAAAAGGCTTTGTGCAACTGTGAGCTCTTGAGTTGACTCCAGAAGGAAATGAGGACTTCTATGAATTAGAGGAGAAGAGAGGGTGCACTCTAAAAATGGAGAATGACTAAAGTAAAAATAACTCAGAGATAACATGTGGAGGAAGAGAGAGTATGGATAGGTCATAGAGAAGGGAAAAGGGAGTATAGCATGTAGAGGTTCAAAATCTTTGTTGGAACCAAAGCCCCTTATGTCTCAAAAGTCACACAAAAACATTGAGATAGATCATGGGGCAACAAGGAAGCAAGATAATTTATTGAGCAAGGCTGTGATGTGGTCACATCAACACTTTGGCAGCTTTCTGAAGCATGGGTTAGAGTGGGGAGAAATCTGAGCCAGAATATTTTGAGTTGTTCATTGCAAAAGTCTAGATGGAAAGTGATGAGGACCCGACCCAGTGAATGTGCGATTAGAGGGAAGGGGTGGATTGTCAAGATGTTAGAAGTAAAAAAGAACAAGATTTACCAATGACTGGACATGTGGGCTGAAGGACTAGAGGAGTTAAAGTTATCTCTGAGATTATGAGATACCTTTAACAAAAATAGGGAAATTTGGAAGAAGGATAAGGAGAATAAGTTCTGTATTGGGGATATTCATTTAAGATTCTAACAAGCCATTACTAATGTGGGACAGGGAGACAGATGAACGTCTGGATATATATCAATCTGTGGAGGCAACTGAATAGAGAGCCTTCCAAATCAAAAGATAATTGATACTTTCTCAGAAATATTTTCATGTTGCATTTTTATCATTAAAATTAAGAAAATTAGAGTAATAATTAGACCACAGTTTTTTTATACAAAATGGTCATATATCCAAAAGTTTTAAAATAATATTTATTATATGCATAAATTATATGTATAATTTTAATTGCACAAAATTAAAAAGTTTTTACATGAAATCAATGCACCTAAAATTTCAATAGAAATAGGAAACTGAGGGGCAGCTAGGTGGTGCAGTGGATAAAGCACCGGCCCTGGAGTCAGGGGGTACCTGGGTTCAAATCTGACCTTAGACACTTAATAATTACCTAGCTGTGTGTCCTTGGGCAAGCCACTTAACCCTATTTGCTTTATAAAAAAACTAAAAAAAAGAAATAGGAAACTGAGGGGAAATCTTTGCAACATTTCTCTGATACATAGGGAACTGATGCAAATATATAAAATTATAAATATGAAATAAAAAGAAGGGAATCAACATATATTAAGTGCTTACTATATCTTTGGAAGTATTAAAAAATATGATTGTGATATCACAGGGTCAGAGTAGAGCTGACTATAGATTCAGCTTACCTGTTGACTCTCCCACTGGATTCTTTAAAAAGGAACATACTTGACTTGACATTGTAGTTAATATGCATCAAGCATGACCCTAGCAATAGGCTGTTTTTGAGGACCAGCTTAGCTACCTTTGTAGAAGAACATAATATTATACTGAACACTTGGAGATATATATATATGTATATATATATATACATATATATATATATTCAGGTGTTCATATTAAACACACACACACACACACACACACACATTAACATGGTAACCCTCAAAAGTCAAAATAACCCTCAGTCCTATGTAGTCCCCTTCTATTTCTAAAGTGATTGTGGGAAAATAGAAGAAAAGCAGGCAGAAGAATTTAAGACTCAAAGCAGTTTTTAAAATATCAATAAATTTTAATTTGATCATTGATACTTTAAATAGAACGTCCTTACCCAATGTGAGCTTATGGGAGGACAATAGACAAGAGTAGTACAATATTAGTAAATTTAGATGGGTTCTGACCTGCATCATTACAGGGAATGAATAAAAAGGAACTCTCATATCAATAAGATTATACTCCACTTGAGTATTGAGAATAATTGAAGTTGCAAAGAACATATGGAAACTAATTGCTAAACTTTTCTCTGCAGAGAAGGACTTGATAGTTCAAACCATAATGAGGAAAGCTTTGTCAGTAGATATACTCAATTGTCTGATTAAGTTTGAAAAAGATTCTGTACCCACAGATGGTTCTAGGACTGAATCAGACACATTTATAATAAGGAAAGAAATATCAGGCCTTTGTTAAGAATCTTCTCAGTAGAAAACCTATCACCCCAGAGAAATAAAGAAAGGGAAATTTGTACTGTTCACATGACCAAATTACAAGCAACTGAGGCAGAAAAAAAAGTGGCCAATAAATTGGACTGCATTAAAGTTCAAGATATTACTTTTGTAAATGATGCACATTCTGAAATCAGAAATATTCCCAAATGGAGAGATGTGATTTTTGGTAACCAAGATACATGCTTAATTTCTCACTACTGTCATTTTGCACAAAGAGAAACCATCTGACTTTGTGATACAGGTAGATAGTTTATTTAAGAGTTTGGTAGATGGAGGAAAAATACAACCTAAGGAAATGAACATAATTCCATTTTCTTGACCAGATTGCTACAAACAGAAAACACTTATAATATCCTAGGGAGTTAATGGCACATTTAGTTATTATTATTATGGGGGGGGAAATGGCAGGATTATGGACAGTTTGCTAGAAAAAAAATAAAACTGAACAAAGAATAGACTTGGTCTACAAATAACAACCCAGCATATGAAAATCCATGCTAGGATAGCTCCACAAGAACATATTATGTTGTATGGCCCACAGAAGCAAAGCAAGAGTCTACCACTTAGCACTAAGATCAAAGGTAGAAGGTTATATGAAGCCAGAGAAAGGGAACTCTCCTGGGAGAAGTAAAAGATCAGGGGCCAAAAGAACACAATAGTCTATTAAAAGAAGGACACAAGCTAAATGCTGTCAAAGAAGCAGAACTATATTTTGTACAATTGTACTCTAAACAGACAGAAACCTGAGAGGTGGATGCATTTAAGAGAAAAATATGGAATTAGTGTGTCAGAAGCATGCCAAGGAAGTTGATGTTCCAGATAAGATCACTGAGTCATGACTGTCTTCTCTATGTAACTTTATTTTGGTTTTGTACAGCGTAGGGGCCAATTCAAAGATCATCTGGAAGAGACAAAGACAGAAGAAATGAACCAAAAAGTTTGTTTTTAAAAAGTTTTCCTCTTTAAAAAATGTAAAACAGGAGGTCCTTATATAGGTTCCTCTGAACAGTGTTTTCTAACAGGGTTTTTCCTCCAAAAATCAAAGTTCTATTATTATTTGGGTAACTGTCAGTTGGAAGCTAGCAATATCCTCAAAATTTTTAATAAAATTTAGAGAGATAACCCTGCTATGTTGGACCTATGCTACTGCATAACAGTCAAAGTGCATTTCAAAATATTAGAATATTAGGTGACAAGTAGAGGCTAAAAGCCTCAGGAGCCTTCTGACACTGTAAAGTCCTGTGTTTATCTGTGGAAAACAAATAAACTTCTGGAACATTCTAGGTGCTATCTGGGACCAAGACTAAAACTCAGACAAGTTTTGTGAGTGGAGAGCTACTACCTTACAATGAAATCTCCTTTTTCAGTTTTTAAAGTTTCACACAAATTCAAAGATATTGAAGTATTGGTTGATCCTCAGAGGTCCAAAATAACATTTATTTTAATCCTTTGGTTTCTGGAATTCCTTTATGGAGGGATTTGCAAAGCTTCAAGAATATCCACAATTATTGCTTGTGAATCATCTGGGATTCAGACAAAATTGTTGTAGCTCACCAGAGCCAGAGATTAAGATTAAGCAAACACTTAGGAAAAAAAACAATCCCAACCTGTGGCCGACAAGGGAGGGTCTGAGTTGGGAGAAGATATAGAATGATCAGATCAGATCATTATTGACTTGTCAGAGTGACAATATCTAAGTATATAAAGGGAATTAGAAAATTGGTTCAGAGATTTGAAATTGGGAATTTTTACTAGATGGGAAAACTAAAAGAAGAAAGGTGCAAGGAACTGACTATTTGCAAGATAATCAAAATGTAGGTCTTGGTGTTATGGCTACTTATATCTCTTGGTCTTCCAGTTGATCAGGTGCTGCCCAGAAAACTTTCTCCTCCCCACATCTAACACAACCTCATTTTAAGCAGGTTTCTTTTTTCAATTATCTTTTCCTTTCCCAATCAAGCTCTAATGCTCTGTTAATCCTCTCAACAAACTCTGCTTTTAAAGAATCCATAGTTTTTTAATTTGGGTACAGGTTGCTGAATCTTTATTCAAAGTTCCAATTCTTATCTTATCAATTCTTATGATAGAAAACTCACACACTTACAAATATATGTACATGTACATACTCCCACACTCCCAATTGCATGCAGAGTAAATAAGAACCAAAAAAAAAATCATCCACTCTCCTTTTCTACTTATGGTAGCATCTGGTACCACAGAGAATAATTTGGAATATAAGAAAATGGATAAGGAGATTGCAAAGTAATCCAGGTCAGATTAAGTTTAATTTTTCAACATTTAAGCTAGAATTGCTATTGAAAATTATTATAATTTTGTTTAGATAATCAAATTACTGTATGCACCAGATTAACCAACTAGACTTAACTATGCTCCTATGGGCATAGTAACAATAAAAGAGTATATCCATTCCAACATGGATTTTTTATGAATTTTATGAAATTTTATATAATTTTATGAAACTGAAATGAAAAAGATATAGTCAAAGAGTCAGACATAAATATCATCATCTTATATTCTTCGTATTAAAAAATAATCTTTAGAAGGTTTTATTGAGGTAAGACCAACTACCTCGCTCTCTATGCTAGCTATTGGTGCTAAATACATGTTTGAAAATACTGATTTAGTCATTCAACAAACATTTATTTAAATACCTACTACATTCACTTTATTAAGCTAGGTCTTACAGATAGATACAAGAATGAATCATAAAATCTTTGGAGGTGAAAGGAACTCAGAAGTTATCACAGCAAATCCTATCCAAAATGTAAATTATTTCTACAACATCCCAAATAATTAACCATCCAATTTTTACCACATAGTTCTTTTTGTTTTTTAGGTTTTTGCAAGGCAAACAGGGTTAAGTGGCTTGCCTAAGGCCACACAGTTAGGTAATTATTAAGTGTTTGAGACTGGATTTGAACCCAGGTACTCCTAACTCCAGGGCCAGTGCTTTATCCAATGCACCACCTAGCTGCCCTCATATAGTTCTAGTGACTGGGAAGTCACTATCTTGGAATGAAACCTCTTTCATTTTTACACGTTTTTTCACTGTTCTCCATAGATAACTGATTTACATATTATATCTTTTCCTTTCCCATATCTTTCATCTTCTGAAGTCAGCTAGGTAACAAAGTAGCCTGGGGGCAGGAAGACCTGAATTTAGATTTAGCCTCAGACCCTTACTACCTGTGTGACCCTAGCCTAGTCATTTAAATCTGCCAGTTTCCTCATCTGTGAAATGAAGATAATAATAGCACCTACCTCACTGGGTGATTGTGAGGATCAAATGAGTCAATAATTGTAAAATACTCAGTACATGTAGTAAGCAATGTACAAAGGAAAGCTATTATAATTATAAACATAATAGTAAAAATAGCAAGCATCATCATCATTATTATTATTATTACCTGGCTTCCACCTGATGACAAAAACCTATAGAATTGGTTGCCCTGTCACTCGTTGCCTTGACTTTCTGACCCATGCTGGAATACTAATTGTTGCCCATTGACACTTCTGAGCCCTTCCTTTAGTCTCATTACTGAGTATTCACTCCTTCTTTGGAGTTTACTCAGTCCATATTTGCTACTCAGTCGAAATTGTGGTTGCTGTTATCTACTGACTTCTCGGATATTTTTACTCTCTGCTCAACTTGTTCAGGGCTTGGTTCACAGTCTTTCTCCCATCTCCAACCCCTTACTTCATATTTAGGGAACTACCCATACATAGTGATACTCCCTCAAATA